>NC_041346.1:28810201-28845201 GCF_004354835.1 Perca flavescens
CACGGGTCGTCAACGCTCCCATCTTCCACGTCAACGCAGACGACCCCGAGGCTGTGGCGTATGTGTGTGAAGTAGCAGCCGAATGGAGGAACACCTTCCATAAAGATGTAGTCGTAGACCTGGTAAGTTTGTAAAAACTGTTCTTCATCCCTCTTACATTAAATGCAGGGAGTTTCCTCTTATCAAATCATGGTTTTGGGATTTTTAAGGTGGATCCCAGGCAGAATGAAGACATTTTTAATTATCTACTGACAACAGTAAAGTAGGGCTGGGCGATATGGAGAAAATCAAATATCACGATATTGTTGATTAAATACCTTGATGTCGATATTGTAGGATTGACAGTTGGTGCTTTAACAAAATATTATTTACACAACGAGTTTTATTTTTTAAAGATGATTTTTTTTGGTGGGCTTTTCCGCCTTTTAATGGACAGGACAGCTAGGTGAGAGAGAGAGAGAGAGAGAGCGAACCCTGGACCTCTGCATTGAGGCATAAACCTCTAAGTATATGTGTGTCGGCTCTACCCACTGAACCAACATGGCCACACACATGAGATTTTTGATAAATAATTATCAGAAATGTCTATTTAATGACAACGTGTGTAATTTAAAGGCAAATAATAGAACAGCTAGAACAGTCAGAAAACTATATCACTTTACTCTAATGCAGCCTTCAAAAGCAGGAAAAGACAACAATTAATATATTACGATTTTATGATATCCAAAATCTAAGACGATATCTAGTCTTATATCACAATATTGATATAATATCGATATATTGCCTCGCCCTACAGTACAACCTTTGACAATTACATTGGGGGCTAACCCTAACACTGTATTGTTAAATCTTATGAATTCAAAGCATATCCTGTAGCTACCATCCATACAGTACAGTGTTAAAATCAGTCTTAGGATAACTTTATGGGGTCTACTTAACACATCCCTCTAGCCCTCGGACCTGGTGAAATATTAACCTAAGTCTGTCACATCGTATGGATACAACTATAAAGATAACAAAAAGATGAGGAAAATCAAACTGTCTCGGTTTGTTTTATTACTTTTAAGCAGAAACACAACTTTCACAAAACATCAGAGTGCCATGTGGAGGAGTCAGTTGGTTTCACCGCACTGCTGTAGAGAGTGCAGAGAAAGAGCTCTCAAAGTACATGCCCAATGTTAGCATCCTTTATACACAGAAAGAGCAACACTAAAAGAGGAAGCACCCACATGGTCATAAGTTGAACCTTTAAAAACAGGAACCGTCTAAGCGCGCTTGTGTCTGGGTATGATAATGTCTCGCAGCCGTCCTACTCAGCCTGAACATGCCGTCTTCATGACCTTAGGACAAACCACAGAACAAGCTGTGTCTGTTATGCACATGCTGACGCGATTTAAATATAACAAAAATAGTTTCCGTTTGCTCTTAGTAACCTTTTTCAATACAACGGTGTTCTTATTTCAAGTAAGCATTATTCATAACTTTAACATTTTCCATAACAAGGTTTACTCCTCGACGCAGCGGCCACGGGTTCGTCTCCGACCTGTGGTCCTTTGCTGCATGATGGGGGGGGCCTCTCTCTCTCTCTCTCTCTCTCTCTCTCTCTCTCTCTCTCTCTCTCTCTCTCTCTCTCTCTCTCTCTCTCTCTCCTTTCAACTCTAAGCTGTCCTATATAAAAATAAAGGCCTAAAATGCCCAAAAATAAATAAATAAAACCATAACCTTGCACATATTTGTTATAATGTCTTTGTGCATATGTTTTGTTATATATCTACTCTATATTTAAGTTCTTGACTGTAGCTTTATTGATAATTCCATTTTTTAAATGTTTATTGTTTCCTGTTTGCACTTAATACACCAAGGCAAACTCCCTGCAAGTGCAAACTTGCCTTGCAATAAAATCAGATTCTGAATTGTATTGCATCATTAGCTACAGCTTCCTAGAAACTGAAGAGAGAGGCCTGATAGGTTCGGGAAGTTGAGCAACTACTTCCAAGGAAAGATTGAAAGCAGGAGAGGTCACCTTCATGCCTAAACCCTCATGTGTTAAATTCAGAGAAACCGTGTGTAGGTACTGTAGGGACAGGGGAGGTTTATGTTAGAGAGAGGTCAGCAAAGTTCAAATCAAAACATAAGAAAAACACTCTCCTGTTTAGCAGCTCAAAGTAGAACTTCAAGCCAAGTATAATGTTTTAAACCCAGTCTGAATCGAAGGATTCGGACCTCTGAGATAAAGTTCCCACTGGATGCTGTTGTGAGTTGCATTTGTTGTATGTCGTGTTGTTTAAACACATCGTATTGCAATTGGGAAAGCCAGTCGTCAAAGAGTGTGGTAGAGACGCAATATTGGTTTAATATGGCGATATAATAGCTTTCAGGCATGCATTCATAGAGTTGCACTGGGTTGTTGACACAAAAAGTGACCGAAATAGTTGTTAAAAAAACTTGAGAGAGACGTTTAAACCCTGGCTCCGCTTACCTCCACACAGCTGACCAATCACAGTGTGAAAGAGATGTTAATCTCAGATCCTCAATTTCAGAAAGTTAAAGAAATTGTCCCCCCCCCCCTCTAATTTGGACATTGGAAAGGTGTGGAGGGAGGAGTTTACCAAGCTGTTACAAATGGTCACTTGATTGTGTGCACAAGAGAAATGTGTTTATAAGAAAAGCATGCCTAAACTCTTGCCTCCTCACATCCAGGTGTGTTACAGACGCAACGGGCACAACGAGATGGACGAGCCGATGTTCACGCAGCCGCTGATGTACAAGCAGATCAAGAAGCAGAAAGGGGTCCTGCAGCAGTTTGCTGGAAAATTAATCGCAGAGGGAGTCGTCACAACACAAGCCTATGAGGTAAAGCAACATGAACTGCTCTAGGTCACACCGCTTGTCATCAAACATCTAAAATATGTGCAAGATTTTGTACTAGACAGCAGGGTTGTCTTGCACAGTGTGACAGTTTTAAACCGTTAAATTCTCTATATTCCAAAAAGCCTCTGTGTCACATTTAGCTTGAGACAATTTACAATCTCAATGTGCTGTTTGTACACAGAGGAGGGGAGAAAAAACAGGTTTCATTGTCAGCTCTTTGAGACATAACAATGCATCTCTACTATCTGAATGAAACGGGGACAGAGTAGTTTGACGCAAAGAAAACCATGCAACCAAGCTTGCAAGCGTGCCTTTTGAGAGAGTTTGGTGCAAATGAAAAACGTTTTGTGAAAGCAGCAGGAACAAGACAGAATAATTGATGCCTTTCAGGCTCAAAAATATAGATTTCTGCATATCAATTTGCAATTTGTGTGAGGAGCAAAACCCTTGTGCATCCCTTTTAAAAAAAAAAAAAAAAAAAAAAAAAAAAAAAAAAACGCATCAATGCCTCGAGTAGAAACCAGGAGAACAGCATGTTTTTGCACCATAGAGTTAACATGGGATCAAAAATTGTGGCTTTTAGTTGAGACATTTTTGTCCTTAAGGGTCGAAGTGTCTGTATTTTGGATACACAGTTTATTCAGGACTTTATTATAGGAGCTGAATTGATTTAAAAGCCAAAAATGTCCATAGTGATGCACAAGGCTTACAAGAGAACAGATTATACGCATACGTATTATACACTGACGACAAGGACTTCAAAGCAGTAAATCCTGTAAACTATAAGGGAGAAATGAATGAGGTCCAATGTCCGAAGCAAACGCCTTCTTCCTGTTCTGAAAGTTGCTAAACTCGAAAGCTGTCAAACCCTTTTCACTCTCTGGAGGAGGTGAATACGTCGGTAATAAGCTACTATACACATGGCAGAGAGTTGCTACTTTGGACATGGGCACTGTGAAGCTTTCAGTAAACTCTCATCCATCTCTTTCAGGAGGAAGTTGCGAGGTACGACAAAATCTGCGAGGATGCTTATGCTCGCTCCAAAGATGAGAAGATCCTTCACATCAAACACTGGCTAGACTCCCCATGGCCTGGTAACGAGTCTTATTTATATTTATATTATTAAAATATATTTTTTTTCGTTTAATGAATCTTATGTTAAAACTGCAGTGGACTTGTTTTTTTTGCAGCATGGGTCAGTGACGTCTTTGTGTGTCTTTCTCTAGATTTTTTCACAAAGGAGGGACAGCCCAAAAGTATGAACTGCCCTTCGACTGGCATCAGTGAAGAAGAACTCAACCATATTGGAAACATTGCTGCCTCCGTCCCAGAGGAAGACTTCACGATACACGGAGGTACTGGCCGCTCTCCTCCTCCTGTTTCAACCAGGGGTTAATGCGTAGACTCTATAAGTAAAGCCAAGACATCAAAGTACACGTCAAATACATTTTTCCCAAAGATGGTCATTGTCATTTCACGTAGTTCCAATCTTGCCGACGTTTGTTCAAGTGTTCATTTTTCTGATATATTTGGTTTTAATTAATTAATCGCTAAAAAAGTGGGACTGACTCTTGATTGGTTTCGGGCGGGCGTATGGGCGGGACTTTGATACTGCAGCTCCACCGTCCGATCACTACTGCGCAGACTCTGGCTCCAAAATTACAAGATGGCAGCGCCTGTATCCGAGATATTTTGGCTTCACTTTTGTACAGCGGGAGGAAACGGAGACGTGTCGTCCATCTTTATATACAGTGTATGATTTCCACCCTCCTAACGTGCTGCCAGTCTCTTTTTAAATCTGTATTTTGATTCTGTGTTCATATTTCAGGTTTGAGTCGTATCCTAAAGGGCCGCGCAAATATGGTGAACCAACGATTGTGCGACTGGGCTCTCGGGGAATACATGGCCTTCGGCTCTCTGCTCAAAGAAGGGATCCACGTACGCCTTAGTGGACAGGATGTGGAGAGGGGCACGTTCAGGTAACGCATACACAAAAAGGGAAGTCACTGGTTTTATCTCTCTCTCTGGTTTTTGGAGAGAGAGAAAGTAGCAGCCGAGTGGAGGAACACCCTCCATAAAGATGTAGACGTAGACCTGCTAAGGAAGTGTTCCTCATGGCTCTTTCATTATATTGCTCTACTTAAATGATGGTTTTGGGATTTTTAAGGTGGATCACAGGCAGAATGAAGTCACAGAATGTCAAGACATTTTAACCATCTACTGACATTCATCGGATCATTAGCCACAGCTTCCTAGAAATAGAAATCTAGAAAGAAGAGAGAGGCCTGAGAGTTTTGGGAAGCCGTGCAACAAGTCGTGGGGAAAGATTGATAATACGAGAGGTCACCTTCATGCTTAAACCCTCCTGTGTCCAATTCAGAGAAACTGTGTGCAGGGAGCACTGGGAAAGATTTGTGTAAAAATGGTTTCTTCCTCCTGAAGATCTTTATGGCTTCAGAGAAACTTCTCTACTTTGAACAACAGACTGACGAGGCTGACAAATACTTAATAATATATATAATATATAAAATATGCAATTTGTCTCAGGAAATGGAGACCGAATAATGCTCTTTTTGTTTTTAACCACTTCACTTAATTTCTCTTTTTTTTTTTTTTTGTTTCTAATACTTCTAATAATACTCTAATGGGTGATTTCACCTACTGTACATCTCTCTTTTGCGTTTCAACTTTTATGTTGTTTTGGGATTTACTGCCATTTTGTCTGTGACATAAACAAGCTTGCGCAAAGCTAGACACAGGCAGACGTAGTAGTTGTTCAGTCGTTTACTTTTTCAAGCGCTGTGCCGATCGGGCAACTGATTGTATTTACTGGCCCCATGTAACCTTTGGTAGAAGGTTGAAGTTTTTCTCAATTGAATGCACCATTAGTTTAACGAGGTGCACCATAAAGATTTACCTACCATGGCAGACTTCAGGGAAGCAGGAGGATTTGGTTGTTTATCCGTAATCTCTGACCCGGGCAGGCTACCGGTTAACGAGCGCAAGTAGGTGGGGGTGGGGAGAGAAAAGATTCTGGGGGAATCGCCGCGGACCGTGCTTCTGATTTTAATAGTTGAAATCGAAATCTCATTTAAATTTTTGTTGTCTCAAAACTAAATCGTGACAACCCCTTAAATGTAATTTAAGTTTTTCTCTGATTTGCTTCCCAGCCATCGCCACCATGTTCTTCACGACCAGAACGTTGACAAGAGGATCTGCATCCCAATGAACTACGTCTCGCCCGATCAAGCTCCTTACACTGTCTGCAACAGCTCTCTGTCAGAGTACGGAGTCCTGGGTGAGTAGCATCCACACACACCCCGGCAGTAGCTTTAAATGGGTTGGAACTGTGATTGAGGTTCACTTTAGAGATCCACGCAGACTTTTAGGCTGCATCTACACTACTAAGTTTTTTGTTTTAAAACTGTCTTTTGCTGAGTTTACTCCTCGCGTCTGCACTACTCCGGCGTTTCCGAGCCAGTTCCACCTCGTTGTCAGTCCAAGCTCATAATTCCCAGCTCATACTTTTCAACATAGTTGTTCTCTCTCCAGAATATTTTCTGTATTTTTTTTCTGTCAACTTTGGGGTGGCAGTAGCTCCGTATGGAGTTGGATTGGGAACCAACTCCAACCGCTCAGTTCACTGGCCCCACTCACTCTGACGTGTGTGTGTGTGTGTGTGTGTGTGTGTGTGTGTGTGTGTGTGTGTGTGTGTGTGTGTGTGTGTGTGTGTGTGTGTGTGTGTGTGTGTGTGTGTGTGTGTGTGTGTGTGTGTGTGTGTGTGTGTGTGTGTGTGTGTGTGTGTGTGTGTGTGTGTGTGTGTGTGTGTGTGTGTGTGTGTGTGTGTGTGTGTGTTCATTCGAACAAACGGAGTGTAAATTGTAATTTCCCCCAATAAAAAAAGTATACATTAAGTATAACTTCTACATCCATGATTTTAAACTGCAGAGTAATGTCAGACAATCTGCTTCCTGTTTACACCAGCCTGTGTGTGTGAGTGAACAGTCATGTTATATGTGTTAATGTTATGTTAATATGGACGGAGATTAGTTCTGCTACTGGAGCTAAACTCTTGTGTAGATGGAGCTCGTTTTTGTCTCAAAATACCCTTTAAAAATGAAAACCTAGTAGTGTGGATGTAACCTCAATCTACTTAGAAAGTTAAGTTGGACAACCAAACTCTGAAAGTGTTGGAAAGTATTTTATTTACCCATCACTGAACCTGCCTTGTTTTCTGGTTTAATTTGTGTGCAGGTTTTGAATTAGGCTTTGCCATGGCCAGTCCCAACGCGCTGGTGCTGTGGGAGGCCCAGTTCGGAGACTTTCATAACACAGCTCAGTGCATCATCGACCAGTTCATCAGCTCGGGCCAGGCCAAGTGGGTGAGACAGAACGGCATTGTGCTGCTGCTTCCTCACGGCATGGAAGGAATGGTAGGAACTAAGAAACTTGATCTGCCACATTCTGCATTTATCTCAACCTCAAGGGCGACTTGGTTAGAAATATGTAATGTGCCAACTCTTGATGTTTTTATTTTTTATTGTATCTCTTCCCTCAGGGTCCAGAGCACTCGTCTGCCCGCCCTGAAAGGTTTCTACAGATGTGCAATGATGATCCTGATGTTTTCCCTGTGAGTTTGTGTCAGAAACAACCCTGTTACCTCTCCTTATAACTTCAGATTTTGCTCATATATACATCAGATTGGGTGTGTAGTTTGAGTGCAGTTTGAGATTCAGTGTTACTTGCATAAATCTGTTTAGAAATGATAGAAAAATGACAAATTTTAACTCCAGAGCTTGCCTGGGACTCGTCATGTTTTTGAGTTTTCTTCAGTATCAAAGTAATCCAGTGATAGTTGTCATTCCATCCATGGGTTCACTGCAAACATGAACTGCTATTAGATCATTTGGCATGCTTTTAATTTGCCACAATGTGAACTAATTTAGTCTAAAGAAACGCTGTAACTTCCTGTTTAAATCTTCCAAAGCGTTATAGAAAGTGCAATTCCAAAATGTTCAACATGATTGTCGAAGTAAGACAAAGAATGATAGCAGGAGTGACAGAATGATTGATTGAATTTCTGTATATTCTCACTTGCTTCTAACTTTCATCCCTACTTTAATTTTTCAGAAACTGTCAGAGGACTTTGCAGTGCGTCAGCTGTACGACTGTAACTGGATCGTTGTCAACTGCTCTACTCCGGCAAACTACTTCCACGTCCTCCGCAGACAGATCTTGCAGCCCTTCAGGAAGCCTGTAAGACACACACACACACACACACACACACACACACACACACACACACACACACCATGAAACGTGACATCACACACGAGATAATGCGGTTTAAGGTCACTGAGCTCTCTCTTTATCTCTTCAGCTGATCGTGTTTACTCCCAAGTCTCTGCTGCGCCATCCTGAGGCCAAGTCCAGCTTTGATCACATGCTGCCAGGTGAGCACCAAGATTATCATAGTTTAGAAATTTCAGATAGTTTTTATTTTATTTTCATTTTGATTTTTGGGTTTGATTTTAATTTGAGTTAGTTTTCGGAGTGTGTTTGCTACTTTTAGTTTAGTTTGAGTTAGTTTTCAGAGTGTGTTTGCTACTTTTAGTTTAGTTTGAGTTAGTTTTCAGAGTGTGTTTGCTACTTTTAGTTTAGTTTGAGTTAGTTTTCAGTAGGGATAGGGATTTTCTTGAAGGTTTTTTCAAGTTTTTCACTGCTTAAGGCATCTTCTTCTCCGAAATACTGGCTAGTTTCTTGTTTTGTTATTTATGGTTTGTGTTTGTCATCCTGCAGGCACACACTTCATGCGTATAATCCCAGAGGACGGGCCTGCGGCGGCCAGCCCAGAGAAGGTGAAGAGAATCGTTTTCTGCACCGGCAAGATCTACTACGAACTCGCCCGTGAACGCAAGAACAGAGGCATGGACGACGCCGTAGCTGTCGTCCGTGTCGAACAGGTAACGTCGGAGTGGAACGGAAGGTGTTTTGGAGGTGGTCTCTATGGAGGCACCGACCTTTGTTACATAGCTTAAATATGACCGTACATGTTTTTTTCTCCTGTTTAAAGGATAAATTCTGTATTTTTTTCGGTTCAGTGTTTTGCGTCTAAGTGACTAATGGGAACAGAATTATTTGAAAGCAAGACCGTTGCAGGCTTTATACACACTTAGTGTATCCACTCGGGCCATTTGCGCACCGTCAGTTAGGGTCCACTAAAAGTTCAGTTTTTGCCGCTGACAGACTCAGATTATTATTCTAAGTGTCTGATAACATTATGGAAAGGATCCCTACAGGCAGAGGACTTTTTGTTAAAGAGTAAGATCCTTTTTGTTTAACATGAAACCGCTTCGAAATCACCATCACCAAACTCCACCAGACTCCATGTAAATAATCAGGACTTTTAGCGTGTATAGAGCCAGCTTATCTCCACCAGACTCCATGTAAATAATCAGGACTTTTAGCATGTATAGAGCCAGCATATCTCCACCAGACTCCATGTAAATAATCAGGACTTTTAGCATGTATAGAGCCAGCATATCTCCACCAGACTCCATGTAAATAATCAGGACTTTTAGCGTGTATAGAGCCAGCATATCTCCACCAGACTCCATGTAAATAATCAGGACTTTTAGCGTGTATAGAGCCAGCATATCTCCACCAGACTCCATGTAAATAATCAGGACTTTTAGCGTGTATAGAGCCAGCATATCTCCACCAGACTCCATGTAAATAATCAGGACTTTTAGCGTGTATAGAGCCAGCATATCTCCACCAGACTCCATGTAAATAATCAGGACTTTTATCATGTATAGAGCCATCATATTTCCACCAGACTCCATGTAAATAATCAGGACTTTTATCATGTATAGAGCCATCATATTTCCACCAGACTCCATGTAAATAATCAGGACTTTTAGCGTGTATAGAGCCAGATATTTCCACATGTAAATGGGTGAATTAAGGGTTTATTTCAACCAAACCAGTGTGGTGATCGTTGGAACAGTGGAAAGATGAATCAAGACGGCTTTGGAGTTCTTTTGTTTCTGTCGACTTTGAATGAAGTGTGTTTTACGCTGATAAAATGACTGTTTATTTAAATGGGAGTCTGGTGGGTTTTGCAATAGCAACTGGGGGTTGCTTCATCTTAACCAAAAAAGGAGTATCCTGTAGGGATCCTTTCCATAATGTTGTCAGACACTTAGAATAATAAATCCAACGGCACTTTTGGTGGATGGACATCGAAGGTGTGTCCTAAATTATGGCAACTGCAAGCATCACTACGACCCAAATAAAAGTATTCTTAACGTCCGATTTTTCGGTCTCTTTTTTTATTTTATTTTTCTTTCTTTCAGCTCTCGCCCTTCCCGTTTGATCTGGTGAAAGCAGAGACCGAGCGTTATCCAAACGCTGATCTGGTGTGGTGTCAGGAGGAGCACAAGAACCAGGGTTACTACGACTACGTCAAGCCCCGCATCCGCACCACCATCAACCGCAGCCGCCCCGTCTGGTGAGTTCTACCTATCGGAACTGGAAGTTCCTCTGCTGTGACTGTATCATATGCTTATTTACGTGTGCGTGTGCGTGTGCGTGTGCAGGTATGCTGGACGTGACCCGGCAGCAGCTCCAGCTACCGGAAACAAGCCGACTCACCTCGCGGAGCTGCAGCGTTTACTGGACACGGCTTTCGATCTGGAAGCGTTTGCGGGAAAAGTTTAACAACTCCACTCTCTCCCACTCATCTGTCAAGCCTCCTCTGACTTTACATGACTTTACCTTTTTGAGGCAAAGTCACTTTGCATTGATGTGTTTTTTTTTTTTTTTTTCTCCCCTCAATATATTTCCACATCACACCGGTTCTCAGGCGTCCTCTTTAAACTAAATGCACAATGACTTCAAACACTGTTACCATGAATACCTCGTGTTCACAGTGACACTTTTATAGGCGAATGTTAAGTTAACCTGCATTGAATGTATGAATTTATACAAAGTTAATTTGTAAGAAAACAAGTTTTATCTTCATTTTTTCATTTGCTTTCATTTTGTTAATTACAAAAATCATTTTGTGCCTGCTCTGCATGTTGCAGAATCTACCAAAATACTCGATGCAACCACCTGCTGAACAAATACTTGAATAGTTAACAGATCCGAAATGTAAAAAAACCCAAAGATGCACAACAACAACAAACCAAATCTGTTAATCAGCACCTCTAAAGCTCCGATTAAAGCCCCTACAAGGTGTTTTTAACTGGTTATGAAACCGTCTCAGTTTCATATTGATGCCTCTATAAGACCTACATAAGTCCTTCCAGAAAAATGCAGTTTTTTTTTGTGATTGTTGTGGGCAAAAATCCTTGACTATGTGGCACGTTTTCTTAAAAAAATTGATGGAATATGCGGGGTATTTATGCAATTTTATACGATGAAATTGCGGGAACTTGCAAAAAACTGCAGTTTGAAAAAGAGAAATAAAAAGTGATCCCCCCCAATACCCTGCTTTTTTCGATGATGTTCACGTCGCGTAATTACGTCTCTTCATAACGTTCCCATGGCAACAGGGGAAAATGGCTGCTCAGCTCTTTACCCAGCGGAAAGAGCTGAGCTGTCATAAGGACACAAATTATTAATCCATTTTACTCAAAAGGCAAGTGTAAACCAACAGATAGGGATATAAACAGTGCCAACCGAAATTCACCGCAGTGAAACGCCATAATGAAATGGAAATATCCAACATGTGTGTGTTCTTGATAAACTGACAGCTTGGAAAACGTTGTCTGTCGTGACAGAAAATCACCTTAGACGTAGGCCTCAACATACAGTGCAAAAACAAACTGACAGGAAACTTACAATAGTTTTTTTTTATTCACATTTTGCCCTCCTAAGGCGCTTCTCGGGGTATTTTAAATTGCCTCCTCGACTCCTCCACTTGCCTCCCTTTGGCGGGAAATCACGGGAGGAGAGAGGAACCGAGGAAATGTGTTTTTTAGAGGCATGAGACATCCTTTCCTCCTGAAGCGTCCCATTCATTCGTCAGCTGTTTAGGTGGAGTTAGCGACTCGTCCAGCTGCACGGCTGCTCTCGTGTTTCCTCGCCTCTAGCTCCTCGACGCTCGCTCCTCGGGCCAGAAATAAGAGCTTTGAGACGGCCTTCACCGGGGAGGGACTGAACGTCTTCTGGTTCAGCCGAGGACCGAGGAGTCGAGGAGATATCCATTAAGGGGCGTGAGAAGAACCCTTGTTAGCTTTCAAAAAAATGTCTGCTGCTTTAACGCCTCGCACTGCAGAACTACAACTTTTACCCGCACTGCCCCCTGCTGCAAATGTGATGTCATTACATGCTTTTCTGACACACTGCCACTACTTCATAACTGCAACATGGTAAAAACCAAAGATGACCGAATATTCGACAATAACAAGCCGCTTCAATTAGTAAATAGTGCAATTTTGATGGTGGACAAATAGTGGACTATTCTGTGGAACCCCTGGCAGTCGGAGCTCTGGCAGGAGACTGAGAGCTTCACGCCTGCCAGCCAGGAGCAGATTGTCCCCTGGCTGCTCCGCAGGCCCCCCCTCTCCCCCGAATAACGGTCCCGGGGCTGCAGGGTCCGTCTGTGGCTACTTCCTGGGAGCCAACACAAGACGCCACGCTGCTGGAGGGAAGTGAGGCTCGGGAGAACCAGGACCGGGCGTGGCAGACTGTCAGACTCTGCTGCAGTAAAAAAAGAGGTTTTCTAAAGGGAGTCTGGCTGCTGCGGGAGGGACCCTGAACATTTCTGTTTGTGTTCTTCTTGAAAATGGATGGAGGAAAACTGTTGCTTCCGGTATGACCGATTTTGACTTTAAACTTCACTTTGAACCCGAAACTTTTTTCAACAAGTTTTTGCAACACGAGGCCGTTCTGCTCAAGGAAACACCAAGGGGCTGCCAAAATCAAAAATTAAATTTTGTTTGGTTAATCTTCACACAAACCAAAGTCCAAACATGACAATTTGTGGTTTCAATGGAAGCTTTAAATGTGCCTTTTTTTATTATTATTATTTTTTTAAGTACTCATATTATGCTCATTTTCAGGTTCATAATTGTATTTAGAGGTTATATCAGAATAGGTATATGTGGTTTAATTTTCAGAAAACACCATATTTTTGTTGTACTGCACATTGCTGCAGCTCCTCTTTTCACCCTGTGTGTGGAGCTCTCTGTTTTAGCTACAGAGTGAGACATCTCACTTCTGTTACATCTTTTTTGGGAGCAGTACCTAGGTAAGGACTACTAGCCAGTCAGAAGCAGAGTATGACGCCATGCTAGCAGCTAGGTGAGCATTATAACGTGTGTTCCAAAGTGACCACGTTGGTCTCTGAAGTAAAGGCTGGACTACAATAGAGCTGTTTGGAGCAGTTGGTGAACAGTGTTTTCTGTTGGAGATGGTAAGTCCCTTTGGGGGGGGACTTTGGGCTTTTTCACTTTTTAAACTTATAACATGTACAAAAAGATGTACATAGCACAATAAAGGAAAGGAGATAAGCCAAAAAGCATAATATGAGCACTTTAAGTTCTTGACAGCACCAGGCTAGCTGTATACTCTTCTTTCCAGTCTTCATGCTAAGCTAGGCTAACCAGCTGAATATTTAGCGCACATACATCAATCTTCTTTATGCAATTAAGAGAAAGGGAGGGAATCTGAAATTATTATTTTTTTTAATTGGAGCAGCCTGAATCTACTTTTACTTTTCTTGCTGAAACTTTTTGAATTTTTAGATCTGAATTTGTGAACATGAAAAAAATATTTTCTGCTTTTGAAATTGCAAATCAGGAAATTTCATATTTTAAAGAGGTTAATTCAGAACAAACAAAGTCAGATACATGGTTATCAAAGTTAAGACATTTCAATATGAAGTATTCGGTGGCTGTTGAAGAATTTGAATACTTCTCTCCGTATTTTATTTACTTCCATAGTCTCTGTACGTACTTGAGGGCAGGTGTAGTACGTACTAAAAGTAAAATATGCGGGGCGGCCTCTAGCTCATCCAGTTAGCGTTCGCCCCATGTAGGCGGAGTCCTGCGCAGGTTCGAATCCGACCTGCTGCCCTTTGCTGCGTGTCGTCCCCCATCTCTCTCCCCCTTTCATGTCTATCCACTGTCACTCTGAAATAAAGGGAAAAGCCCCAAAAGAAATCTTTAAAAAAAAAGTCAAATATGCGACTGGGAACACAACAAATGAAATAATAAAACCCTTTTGACTTAATATCCCACTCCACTTCTACATCATAGGTGTATATTTCGGGGGGGATGCAGGGGATATGTCCCCCCCCTAATATTTAGAAGAAGTAGATTTGTCCCCCTCAAAATATATGAGACCACTCTCATAAAATTTTCAGGAGCGTGAAAATTAAAGTCTGTGATTTCATGTCTTCTCTGTAGCCTTGAAATATGGAGCTTTAATTCCATTCCATTTTATTTATAGTATCAAATCATAACAAGAGTTATCTCGAGACACTTTACATATAGAGTAGGTCTAGACCACACTCTATAATTTACAAAGCCCCAACAATTCCAGCAATTACAGTAATTCCCTTAAGAGCAAGCAGTGCGACAGTGGCGAGGAAAAACTCCCTCTTGGGAAGAAACCTCGGACAGACCCAGGCTCTTGGTAGGCGGTGTCTGACGGGCCGGTTGGGGATATGATGAACAGTTTATCACTTTAAAGGGGTGATAGAATGCAAAACCGATTTTACCTTGTCGTAGTTAAAAAATGACCGTTTGGTGGGTAAATAGGCCATACATAGAACCTCACAATCCCATTGACACCCCTTTCCTCTGCAAATCTCACAATTTGAAACTGCTGCTGAAAACGAAAGCGAATCTGAACAAAGCTAAAAGTTGACGTCAACTTCTCAATTCCTCCTTTGGCTCTAGTCGTAGTCACGCCCCAATATTTGTGTGAGTGGTTCCTCAACCAGTCAGCGCGCAGCTCATCTAAATATTCATGAGCGTACCATATTTGGAAGAAAAGCTGTCGTTCCAAATAGAGCTATTACACAGGGATGCATAAGGGCAAAGAAATAGCACCTGGGCCGTTTTCAGCCCAACCAATGTTACATACCCCATTAGGAGACCTTAAAGAACAGTGTGAAATACCTTATATAATCATTCTATCACCCCTTTAACAAGGTCTTATTCTCTAACCGATTTGTTGTGGAGATGTAAATGATTCATGTTTTGAATGTGAAGAAAGTTTTCAACAACACAGGAGAATAATACTTTTCTTTTACATATATAGAGATTTGCACCATAAATTAATGCATACAAATTCAACGGAATTCAGGAAATGAAGTGTTTGAAGCCTAACAAATTTGGGATGATCGGTTATAATGTCCGCCCCCCTAAATGTTGAAATGACCTACGCCCCTGTTCTACGTCCTGTGTTCACGTGTATACCATGATACCACAAAGTTCACTTCAGATCACATCTTTATTGTCCCTCGAGGGGAAATTTGACTTACTGCAGAGGGCAAAAACAGGTTCAACTGGCTGATGGACAGGTTTCCTCGGAACGCTGCGCAACAGGCTTTGATGTATTCGGCTCGTTGGAGATGAACTGCGCCTCGCCTGTAAAGGGGACGAGAGCAGGCGGCAGCAGCCGGGGGCGGTGACAAAAATCTGCTCTCAAGTCGGACAGTTTCCGACCGTTTCCAGCAGCCTTCAGGCTGAACAGGAAGTGATAGAAATACTGTGGTCTGATTCCCATTTAATAAAATGTTATCAGACCCATATATCCAGATGTTTTTATTATGACAGAGTAGCTGTCAAAATGCTCAACATGCGATATATTGCTGATTTTAATTAACACACTGTAGATGATCTGTAATCTGAACAGATTTAGTCTCTCTGACTTCTAAACATAACTATCAGCCACACACGTGTTCTGTACAGAATAAGCCTTTAAATCAGACAAGTAGCAGTTAAAATCCCTCCAATTCAAAATCAATAAAAAGTTTATATAAAACTTCATCATGTTGAGTCGATTCTGAACCACTCGGATGTTATGGTGCGTTCTTTTTGTCCACCAAAGTCGATCTACGAGTCGTTTTTCGGAGTTACGAACCGGAAGTTGCAAAAAGAACGCCCCCCCCCGAGTTCGTATATATACGACTCGTCAAGTCGTCTGAACACAGAGGACCCCGAGTTCGTTTGTCGTTTTTCGACACGGATGTGACGTCACACTCGAGCTACTAGTCGCGATTACAAGACAAAAAGAGCGCACCATTAGATCAGCTTGGAGGCCGACGTTTCCCAGCATGCCCCTGGGTCAGCCTGGGTCTTGCAGTTGCTGGAAAGCAACTGCGCCGCCTTGGTCTCGTGAGGTTATCGTTGCCCACGTGTGCATGACGTCAGAGCAAGTCGGGATCAGGTCGGGATCAGGTCGGACACAAATCTAACCGGCATGCGTTGGGCGCCGATCGCCGGTGAGCGATTCTGCGCAGACCTGGCTCATCTCGAACGAGCCGATTGTTTTCTCTTGTGAACATAACCGGGTGTTCAACGCACCCTTGCTTAAGTTTAAACGAACGGTTTGCTCCGTTCTGTCGGGGCTGAACGTAGCCCTGCTGTTCGGGGCTTTTCTGATGCCTAGGCTGAATAAATGGTTATCAGGAGAATGAGATGGTGCAATAGTAAGACCTTTATTTCATCGATAAAGATCTGCAAACGTACAATCGAACTTTGTGAACTGAACTTAAACGATATTATAAACTGAGGATACCAAAACCTCTCCTCCTTCCAGCCAAATGCAAATCAAACAGAGAAAACAATTCTTAGAAATGATATAATGTCCCCAAAAGCATGCCAAATAAGGACTGATATGTCCCATCGCTACGTAAACTATCAAATAAAAGGTGTACTTAGCAGCATTTTCTGTTGTTTTTGAGTGTGTAAACACACAGCGTTCAAAGTTGTCTGGGGTAGAGAGAGAGAGAGAGGGGGGGGAAGGGGAAGGACGAGAAAGAGAGAGAGAGCGATATATGCTGGTAAGAACAAAAGCCGTGAATAAAAACATTATTTTCTAATTGTTTCACGGAGGTATTGGGAATGAGAGTGGGCTGCACACTTATTGGCTGGGGGGGTTACACGTCCACGTCCAAAAGGCTCTTTACGGAGGCCAAAAGAAGAAAAGAAGGCAGAGTCTCTGCAGATACAGACACCGCCACACACTTCTAGTGCTTCATACGTGATGATTGAGAGGGTTTACTTTTTCTAAAGTTACAAACAAACAAAAAAGATAATTAAGTAGCTTCTTCATTTCTGTTGTAAAAACATTTGGGTTAGATTTTAGTGCAAAATCCCGAAGCAGCCCTGACTCCGTCCTCACAGCTGACTGCGGGAAGGTCTCAGTTCGTTCCCGATGAACTCAAACAGCTCCACGTGTGACCCGCCGGACGCCTGCTGAACAGCGCAGTAGTTCTCCAGGAGTCCAAACAGTTTCCCTGTGAAGGAGAAAAATTAGAATTTCACTTAGTCTCGTTTGCTGTTGAATAGGGTTGGGTACCGAAACCCGGTTCCACTATGGAACCGGTTCCTACGCATACAGTGCGCAAATTTCGGTTCCACTTAACGTGTCGATTGAAATATTTTCCCTCTGTCGCTCCAAAACGGACTTAAAAATATCACCTTCTCTCTGTAGTCTACCGTTAGCTAGCTACTGTAAATGTAGAGCTACTTTTAAAATGCCATATTTTCCCTCTGGGCTCACCAGAACGGACGTAAAAGCCTTTCTTTGACGTCATTTTTCAGTTTTTCAAGAATCGGTTTAGGAGTCTGAATTGTTTTTAAAAGTACCGGTTCGGAATCGGAAAAATCCAAACCCAACCCTACTGTTGAAAAATGACAGAGCTTCAGAAACATTAAAAAGTTACTTATTGTCACTTTTTTTGTTATATTTCTCTTCATTATTATATTTATGCTATACTGTTTATTTATACTGTGGATTTTAACAGGCTCGTAGGAAGGTGTAATATGTACAGTAGCTAAAAAAGATTTTTTTTTTTTTATTCAACAAATCGTTCAGACCTCATTTGAGCAGTTTAAATGTCCTGAAATCTCTCACCAACTGTAGTTCCTTGTGTGACCATCAGGTGGTGCGTCTGCTGCAGGCCCTGCTTCAGCTTTTCATCGTTAAAGGTGAAGAAGGCCAGTCCTCGCTTCGCCCTGGCTGCCGCCATCAGCTGGATCACCGCTGAACATGAAGAAAAAGTGTCTCCTCTAGGTCAGGCACCGTCATCTGTTATGGTCACGGATCTTATTCACCGAGACTCTTGTTCTTAAAATGTCTCGTTTTTGTCCACAACTCAACGATATTCAGTGTTCTGTCACAGAGGAGTGAAGAAACTAGAACAATATTCACATTTAACAAGCTGACATCAGAGAAGCCTCAAACCGATTAATCGATCAAAATAGTTGCCGACTATTTAAATAGTTGACAACTAATGGATAAATCTTTGCAGCCCCATCATCTGTTATCACCATGTCTATAATTCCCTATTTGTAAAGTGCTGCTTGTTGTTGTCGTTGGATGTTCTTTTTGTGATTTCGTTCTACTTTTATTTTTACATTTTAATGTTCTTTAATACAACACCTTAGTGCTTTTTTGTACAGCACTTTGGTCAGTTTAAAGCTATAGTTTGTAGTTTCTGTCGCCCCCATGAGGAATTCTAAGTAAAGACAACAACACTGTAGGCGCACCCACATGATACAAGCCTTACGTGATCATGTAAGCACCTCCCCCCCACCCCTCCTCCACGCCGTTGCTAGTAGCCAAGGAGGACACGGAGGATTAAAACATGACGGACTCTTCAGAAGAGGTCGTTATCTTCACTCGAGTTTCTGCGCGGTAAAGTCACCAGACGCCACAATCTTCTGAACACAGTCACACTGATAGATCCAGAGAGAGTTGTGTGGAGCTGATAGACTTAATTAGCTTTGTAGCAACTCATTTGGTAACGGCTTGAATGTTACGGACGTTCATCAATATCAAAAAGTTACGCACTAAAGCTTTAATATCTGTTTATCCCATAATTGTCTCCATCTGTTAAAGTCCGATGTTATCGTCGTCTTTCACTTCCCTTTTTAGCTTTTAGTTCTTTGTTTAATTTCCTTCTTTCCTGTGATGGTCCTGCCCCAGTATCAATCATAACTACAGCAGATAACTTCTAAAATAGCATTAAAATACAATTAAGCCTATAAAAAGAAATCTCCTGCTTCCTTTTACCTGGCTCCTCTGGCTGGATACACTAACGCAGGCTTCTCTGGTGTTACAAAGAAATCTGTGACCCATCAGAATGTGGGACTGTAGCGCCGTCTACCTGCCATAAATCATTCTGTGACTTCATGGAAAAAATTTGACCCGGGCAGAGGACTTACTAAAAACTATATAAAAATAGCGTTCTTTGCACGGTTAGTCTTGTTTGCTGTTACAGGTCATTTTAGACCATTGTATGAAAAATGACAGAGCTTCAGAAACATTAAAAAGTTACATATAGTCACTTTAATGAACGGACTGATTGATGGACATTTTATAAAAGTACCTTTGAGTTGTGGGTCTCCGTTGAAAGCTCCACAGCCCCACTTGCCCGTGGCGATGTCGGGCTCATTGTACCCATCCTGCCTAAATCCACAGTACGCCTTCAAGGACAACAACAAATCACGTAAATATGATAACCATAGAACAACACAGGCCTGCTGCCAACACTCACTAGAGTAACAAATGTGGATCAATTAATAAGTAATATTCCATTAAATGTCCCAAATGTATATTAAATAAATAGAATGTGACAAATTCGTATTTCTGTTTTATTAGTCTTTATTTATTTGCCTTTGTATGATTTCCCATATTTATTTATTTTCCTATTTAATTTGACCTATTCATTATTTTTTAATTTATAATTTTTTTATGTTAATGGTAAAATAATGACACAAAATAATACCAATACACACAAAGATAAACCTGACCTTGTTGAGTTCCCGCATGACGCGGCGCATCTCGTACTGCTCCCGTCTGTGTTTGTAGTTCACAGCGTCGATGGCTAAGATCTGCCTCTTCAGCCGAGCCCACTCGTCTCTGTAAAGACCCAAAATGTGAGAAAACTAAATATGTTCAACGATAAGAGACATAACCAGAAGCATTCATACCTGTCGAGGCGGTCTTCATAAGGGCCCGCCCACTCAAAGGTCTCACCGTAACCAGAGTAAAGGCTGAACTGCTGACAGCCTGAGGAACAGAACCCAAAGTTATTTAGTTCCCAGTGATGGAAAACGGCAAATCCTCACATTTTAGTTGATTATCAAAAATACTATTGATTTATTTGTGTAATTTAACAATAATTAATCCACAAATTTTGGGTGTCACGATTTGATCTGACTTTTGATTTTTTTTTTATTAGAAACGGCAATGCCACAATCAGAGCCACTAGAAGGCAGATGGGTACTTTGCGACAACAGTTTGAGTTTGTCAGAGTTCACAAGGTGCAATTGAAGGCACCATTAGTTTAACAAGGTGCACATGAATGATCCATGGAGTCCTGTCGGCGCCCACGTGCTTTGCCTTCGTTGTTTATTTCCATAATCTACTCACGGGGAAGGACAAAATGTTGCCACACGGTGACTTCAGGAAAGCAGGAGGATTTTTTTTCTAGTTTGGTTGTTTCTGCGTTATCTCCGACTCTGGCAGTTGCCATGGAGTCGGGAGAAGAGCAGCTGCATGCTACCGCTAAGCTAACCCTGTATCTTTAGCTGCATGCTACCAGCCGGTAAGCTGCGCTGTCTGTTTTTTGGGGGTTTTTTTCAGACGTGCGCAAAAGGGTGGGTGTGGACCGAGAAGGAAATACTGGGGGAATCGACAATCCTGCTTCCGATTTCGGTAGTCGAAAATCATAGGTCATTGTAATTGATTTTCAATTTAGAATTGAAATCGTGACACCCCTACCATTAATCCACTAATCATATCTTTGCTACTGTACCTGTAACAATCAGACACTCGTTGTCTGCGAGTTTCTCAGTGAAGAGGCGGGACACGATCAGCTCTGGATTCATGAGGAACAGGATCTCCTCCTGCACCAGACCAGAGCCCAGGACACCTCCACCTATAGAGCTGCAGGCAAAATCCACCCGCGCACACACACACACACACACACACACACACACACACACACACACACACGGTTACTTAGGGTTAAAAAACAAACTTACTTTATTCTTAATTGTCACATACACACATAATCACACAGTACAATGTAGTGACATTCTATTTCTGCAGTTTAACCCAATAATAGTGTGTGTATGTAGTGCAACTTTGGGGTCTAGTGTCTTGCTTACAATCCACCCCAAATAAAACAAGTTCTGGAGTTAAACAGCTGGGGATTGTGCTGAAGAAGGGTCTGGCTACTCCAAATGGACTTTTTTCACAGCAGACATGTTGACTTGTCATAGTAGGAGGAGCACAGCTGACATTGATAACCTTAACGATGGCTCAGTTCCATCAAGTGTCCCAGTAAGATATTTCAGTGAGTCAGCATGCACAATACCAGGACCTCTCCTAAGTGGAATGCAGCCATCAGTAATGGTTTAATACCAGGACCTCTCCTAAGTGGAATGCAGCCATCAGTAATGGTTTAATACCAGGGTCTCTCCTAAGTGGAATGCAGCCATCAGTAATGGTTTAATACCAGGACCTCTCCTAAGTGGAATGCAGCCATCAGTAATGGTTTAATACCAGGGCCTCTCCTAAGTGGAATGCAGCCATCATTAATGGTTTAATACCAGGGTCTCTCCTAAGTGGAATGCAGCCATCAGTAATGGTTTAATACCAGGGTCTCTCCTAAGTGGAATGCAGCCATCAGTAATGGTTTAATACCAGGGTCTCTCCTAAGTGGAATGCAGCCATCGTTAATGGTTTTGAATACACCTGTGCTTTCCCTACTGTGACATGTCAATATGTCTGCCGTGAAAAGGGTCTATAGCATTCGGGTATGGGAGGAAAACGTGCTCTGGTTTATTGGCATTTCTTTAGACCAATTAGAATTGTCATGGGCGGCGCTAAACTTCGCACAGAGCCACTGCAAAATAGTCGTGCGAGAGAATACTCAGATTGGACGGATAGTCTAGCTAGCTGTCTGGATTTACCCTGCAGAGATCTGACAACTGTCAACAATAGTCCTCATTAATCCACCGAATTTAAAATTCCATCACAAAGAAAGCGGTAGGAAATGGAAAAGACATGCATCCGGTGGAATTTCCTGCAACACGGGAGCAATCCCGGGAGTTGAACATCAATGATACAGACTAGTTCCTACCTGGAGCAACCCTGTGCCTTCGGTCTCGATGGTTCCTCGTGTGGCGACGTGCAGTTTAGGCGGCTTCTCATCACAGCTACCGCAAGAACAACAACAACAACAACAAAGAGATAAAGTGATTTACACTAGTGTGTTTTTCATACAGAGGAATCATTCTATTAGTCATGCTAGCTGCACGACTTTATGGATGCCAATCATCCGTCCAACAGTTTGGTTCTCACTGAAATATCTCAACAACTGTTGGATTAACTGGGATGAAATGTGCTTCATCATTCATGTTCCCCTCAGGATGTATTGTAATAACTTTGGTTATCCTCTGACTTTTCATCTAGCGTCATCATCAAGGCCAACATTTTAATGTGTCCAATACTTTAATTCATGAATATATACCATGGATGTATAACAAGAGTCCTGTGATAGTTGCTCTGTTTCCGGAATTCAAAATCTCGTTCATTTTCTCCATAAGTATTTTGATTATAGCCATAATGAGTAAACCATCCAAGGTAGACTGACCATGAGCTACAAGATTATGAAACGAAGGCGTATGCTCCTGTAGGAGCCAGAAGTCCAAATAAATTTGACTTTGTTTTAAGAAAAACATGTTTTATTTGCAGTGTCACAGAGAGGTACTACACTACTCAAAATCCTAAGCGTAACAGCGACATCTCTGATTGGTGGAGCTCGCTGTTGCCATGGAAATGTTTATTGAGCCCGCGAATGGCTAGCTAGCTGCTTCCACTAAAGTCTATGATCCTTTATGTATCTTTGAATGTCTTTGATCTTATTTACCTGACCTTGTTTTGTTATTTTATCGCTATCATCATTAATCTTCTTGATTTAAATTGTACGTCTTGTGTGAAGCTTGTGTTTTAAGTAGTCTCTATAAATAAATATGACTATTGTTCTTACTTACTTTCTCCAGTCGGACGCGGCCTGGCCTTGTAGGCAGCGCCTCTCAAACGTCACCAGTCCTTTTGGTTTAGTGTCTGCAAAGACATCAACAACAGTCACAGATCTTCACCGACATGTCCCAAAAAACAGGAGGAAGAGGAGGTTTAGCATCAACTCACTCTCATCTGTAACCACCTTGAAGTAATACATGATGGCCCGCAGCTTCTCTTTCTTCCGCTGTGACCACTGTCCAAACAGACTGCATGCAGAAAGAGAATGAAGCGTTAACGTACAGGCAGCAAGTATTTTTGCTGCAATCATTTTAATTTCATGTTTATTTGAATAGGGACGGATGCATTTGTGCAAAAACATCTCCAATGTACAGCATCCCAGCATTTATAACTATTGCTAATATCCAATGCCTGTCCCTAGAAGGGCTTTTAAACACAAAACAAACAAAACCGTTTGTGACGGATGTTTCCTGACCTGGTGAAGTTAATAGAGGGGTAGTTGTGGTACTCTGCGCTGTGATGTGTGGTGTTGCGGTGAGGGAAAGTACAGAAAAATGCGTTGGCGAGCAGGCAGGAGATCTGAGCTTGTGACAGAGTGATGGATGCAGGGTGTCCGGTCCGAAGCAGCGGGATTCCCTGAAATCACGGAACACACACTTCACTATCATCGTCGGTGTGAGTGAACTGTAAAGTAGTTTCGCATCGCACCTACATTCTGGGAAAGGAGGGGGGAAAAAACGGTCTGGAAGGATCTTGTTTTGGTAGAACATTTGTACCCCGCAAAAGAAAATGCCACATATAATATTAAATGAGGGGCAAACTGGTGTCATGTGTCTTTATCTTGCCCGGCATAATAATCTTTTTCTATAAATGGTGGGAAAACATGCTAGAACGTTCCAGTCAGAGAGTTAATGCCGTGGACATATTCTTTGTAAATCTTTACAATCATTCCCTGAAAGAACCAAGCAGGCCTGACTTGTTGCACCATCCAAATTTCTCTTAAAGTGTTCATATTATGCTCATTTTCAGGTTCATAATTGTCTTTAGAGGTAGGGGTGTCACAATACCAAAAATTCAGTCAATTCATAGTTTGTGCCAATACCAGTAAAATAACATGATTCTCGATGCTGATTTCGATACCACGGTAAAAAAAAAAAAAAAGTATTTTCTAAGATTCCATGTACTTGAACTTGAAACATGAACTTCTTTATTAAAATATTTGAAAAATATCAAAATGTCATTACAAGAAACACTGTAGTTGTTTTAGCCCAGTACCTTTTGAAAAGATGCCTGGAGGTCTGGAATGTGTCTGGGGACACTAGTTGTTGCACTATGACCATTCATTGCCCTTTATTATGTTGTTCTATACTCTATTGCACATGTTTTGTAGGTCTTGTTATGACATTTTGATATTTTTCAAATATTTTAATAAAGAAGTTCATGTTTCAAGTTAAAGTACATGGAATCTTAGAAAATCCTTTTTTTTTTTTTTTTTCGAACTCGACATCGAGAATCGTGTTATTGTACTGGTATTGGCACCGACTATGAATTTTTGGTATCGTGATACCCCTAGTCCCTTTCGGGTGGACTTTGGGCTTTTTCACTTTGTAAACCTATTAAAAAAAAAAAAAGATATATAACACAATAAAGTAAAGGGGAAAAGCCAAAAATCATAATATGAGCACTTTAAAACTTGACTCAGCTTGTAGCTCGTTAGCTCGAAGTTTCTTGTTGTTGTTGTTTACAGTAGCGAAGGGGGCAACATGCACCGGATTGGTTGCCGTTCTTAAAAACACACAAAACCAGACCAACTGTAGAGTGAACTGGAGCCAGTCTGTTTCATACCTTCTGCACGAGTTCAGGCAGCTTTAAGGCCAACGCAGCAATCTTTGGAAACAGTTTAGGGAAGTTATTTTCTTCTTTCGGGATAACCTAGAAGAAAAATATAATTTTCTATCATTAGAGGGTTTAGACACTAAACTGACGGTTGAATGATTTGAAGTAAACACATGGACACTAACCTCAACAAAGCTGGAGAGGGCATCAAAGGACCACTGACTTTTATACTTGGGGTTATATTTGAAGATAGCATCCTGGTGAGAGTTTGAAAGAGTACATTTTATGTTTTTTGCAGACAGATTAGAATCAGGTTTAGGTTTTCACACGGTCCCAATAAACATAGCAAGAGAAAAGAGTTGAGAATCATAAATAGAAAATAGAAATGTACAATACAAAGTATGTAAAATAGATCCATTTTAAGAAAAAATAAAACAAAGAAGATGGAATGTGCAATTTTAGTATGAAGAATATGTGCAAAATGCAAAGATTTATGCATTAGTGTAACAATAAGACAATATTATCGCTTCTTGCACTAGCAAGTTGAGAAATAGACTGTATACTTCTTCATTTTATATTGTAGTTAACTGTTTAACTTATATTAATAACATCCCACAACTAGCACTGCAACTAAGCATTATTTTCATTGTTGATTAATCTGTCGATTATATTCGCGATTAATGGATTAGTTGTTTGAGCTCTAAAATGTCAGAGAAATGTGGATCAGCGTTTCCCCAAAAAGCCCAAGATGACGTCCTCAAATGTCTCGTTTTGTCCCCAACTCAAAGATATTCAGTTTACTGTCCCAGAGGAGAGAAGAAACTAGAAGTTTGACTTTTTTTCATAAATAGTGATTCAAACCAATTATCAAAGCGTTTGTGATTAATTTAACAGTTGACAACTAATCGATTAGTCTTTGCAGCTCTACTGACAACGTACCTTCACATCGTTGACGCTCGCGGCGGTCTTCTTGGCCAGAGCGCTCAGCTGCTTGTAGATCACGTCCCACCTCATCGTCTGGGTCGGTGACTTTGGACAGAAAAGAGTCCTTCAACAACACCAACCTTTCAGATTTTTCTTGTGTTGATACAATCCATTATTTTCTGGGGGTAGAGTTAATCTGTAGCTACATGTAGGGCTGTGCAATCTATCAATCTATTTTTATTACAGCAAAAACTATTTAATGGAGAGAAATAGTTTTTCTTTTGCACATTAACATTATGTTTTGCAAGCAAACTGTTATATTGTCTTGTGTTGTGGATGACACAGATTTATGTCATAAATTTAGTTTAATTTTTCTTTTATTTGTGTTCCATTTGTTACTTGTTTTTAAAAGATTTTCTTATTTTAAGGGGAATTCAAAAAGTTCAAACTGAAAAGTATTCAAGGGAAATATCACAGTTCAAGGTGTTTTCACTGTTGATTTGTTTAACTGTTTCACGTTTTTTTTTTTAGGTTCAATAAATCCAACATCTTTGCAAAAGTCATAATATGAAAACAATCCTGATTTTAAGATTGACCAAAATAATTGTGATTAGGGCTGCACGATATGAGGAAAATATCAAATTACGATTATTTTGACTGATATTGCGATTGCGATATGATTCACGATATTAGAGGGAATGATCATTTTTGTATCGTTATTCTCATTTTCATAGAAAAATATAAAAATAAAATTAAAATGATTATAGTGTGATTTTAGCGAGGATCTATACAAAACGAAAACATTTTAGTCTGTATCATATAATTTGTAGATTGACGCATATTTTGCCTTTAACAATAATAATATTAATATTGTGCCCCCCCTGCCATTTGGATATTGCACTAGACCATATTGCGATATCGATTAAATTGTGATTAATTGTGCAGCCCTAATTGTGATCATGTTTTTTTCCATGATTGAGCAGCCCTAGCTGTACATGTGGATCACATCATAAAGCCAGCATAAATGTAGATCAGTTAATAGTCTCAAACACACCTTCATAAGTCCAGTCTTGATCATGAAACTGGACGGTGAACACGGACTTTTCACAAAGTTACTGTGCCACATGTCTCTCCCTCTCTGAGGCAAGGGTCCTTTTCCATAATTGAAAGCAGCAACCTAAAAAAAACAATAGTCAAAAACAATTTCTTTCTGCACAGCTAGACTACAGTATGTGCTGTGTGTGAAACAGAGAGCAGTTGAAAAAGTACTCAGGTCCTCAATGTAAAAATACTCCATTACAAGTAAAAGCTGTTCATTTATAATTCTAACTTTACTTTTAACGTTATCAGACACAGAGAAACCTTCTTCCCCTGTCCTAAAATGGTCATAAATCAATACTAGAGTCTACTTTATTGTTTACTTCACACAAATACAAATGAAATGCAGAGAAGGAGAATGAAACTACGAGAGCGTCTGTCTCCACAAAATCATCTGTTGTGAGTTTCATGGTTTGATGTTTTAGAAACTTAACCTGAAACAATCAGAGAATGCAATTCTTATTTTCCCCTCATTCAAGCCGACAGCTAGCCTGGAAATCCAGACCCAAATCCGAAAGATTAAGGGTCTGGCCAAAGCCGGTCTACAGAAAGCTGTTCCACTCCCTATTCAGCCCCATTGTACCGAATTTGGTTGCAGTTCCACCAGAGTTCCACTGGGGGTGATCGCGGTCCAGTGCAAAATGAATGGGACTATATGGAGCTAGACGGCTAAATGTGTCTCTTTCGCCTGATTGTCGTTGAGAAACCTCAGATTTGATTGTAGATTTGGCAAGTTCAACATGGATTATAGGTCGAAAGTTGAATGAACGAGTACTTATGTCCTTTTGATTTCTTACAGGGTGAGTCGTTGTTGTCCAGAACACGCTAGCATTCTGCTAATGAATGCTGATTGGTCAGTGAAGGTCTGATTACGATCGGAGATCGGAGAACAAAGGAAGCGACTCAGAGCTTGCCGTAAAGCAGTATCTCCGGCCGTATATGTGTATGACTGACATTTTAAAAGGCTTTGTAGAACAAAAAAGCGACTTTAAAAAAAATCTAACACCCAGCTGTGTGTATTTTCTAAAAATTAAAAAAAAATCTAAAATTATATCCTGAGAAAAGTGGATTTTGAGGGGTATAGCCCCATAGAGTCCCATTCATTCTGCACTGGCCTGTGGGTGCCCCCTATATGGATCTCTGGTGGAACTGCAACCAGTTCAGAAGCCGGAAGTAACGAGGGAGTGGAACTTCTTCCTATAAGAGAAATTCTTTGGTCTGGCAATGAGTAATGAAAATGGCCCAACTCGAGGGGCGGCACCAAGCATGCATTTGAAAATCTCACTGCACGCAATTGGATAACACTACGACCATTCACAACAATACACGGGGTGACATATCCAGAGTATACCCATATGCTTAGCTACCAGCTGAGCTAACTGGTAGATTAAACTTTTGGCTACCACAGGAGCTAACTGGTAGATTAAACTCCTAGCTACCAGAGGAGCTAACTGGTAGATTAAACTTTTAGCTACCAGAGGAGCTAACTGGTAGATTAAACTCTTAGCTACCAGAGGAGCTAACTGGTAGATTAAACTCTTAGCTACCAGAGGAGCTAACTGGTAGATTAAACTCCTAGCTACCAGAGGAGCTAACTGGTAGATTAAACTCCTAGCTACCAGAGGAGCTAACTGGTAGATTAAACTCTTAGCTACCAGCGGAGCTAACTGGTAGATTAAACTCTTAGCTACCAGAGGAGCTAACTGGTAGATTAAACTCTTAGCTACCAGCGGAGCTAACTGGTAGATTAAACTCTTAGCTACCAGAGGAGCTAACTGGTAGATTAAACTCTTAGCTACCAGAGGAGCTAACTGGTAGATTAAAAGCTACCAGAGGAGTAGATTAAACTCTTAGCTACCAGAGGAGCTAACTGGTAGATTAAACTCCTAGCTACCAGAGGAGCTAACTGGTAGATTAAACTCTTAGCTACCAGAGGAGCTAACTGGTAGAATAAACTCCTAGCTACCAGAGGAGCTAACTGGTAGATTAAACTCTTAGCTACCAGCGGAGCTAACTGGTAGATTAAACTCCTAGCTATCAGAGGAGCTAACTGGTAGATTAAACTCTTGCCCTATCCGCTGGGCAAACAGCAAAAACATCCTTCTTGCAAAGGAACGATTTGAGCGCCATCTTCTGTTCCTCTTTTAGATAAAAGCCAAGTCTAACTCGTTCATTGTAGCGGCCAAAGCCGTTTCAAACAACTTCTGTTCAGCCGTAGCCATTGCAGCGCTGTCGTCATCTGTTCAGCTCGCCTCTGGCCCGCCTATATCAGATACCCCAATGTGATTGGTGCAGCTCGGCTACCAGGGCATAGTTAATGAGCATCATAGGGTAGCTGACAGTAAAGCCTAAATGTACTTTTAATGTTATCAAACAGAGAAATGTTCTCTACCCGTCCTAATTTAGTCATGAAACGATTTGAGAACTTTCTTGCTAAATGAATGGAGGCAAAATGAAGCAGCCTCACTGTGTGTGTTTGCCCAATCAGCAACTGCCATCCCTGCAAACCCCACCCCGAAAGATCCTGTACTTTCAGAAAGTACTACCCCGTTATCAGGGAGGTATAGTACTTTGGGGGGAAATAACCCCAGAACTTAATTTTGACCCTGATCTCTGCGGTTAAAACGAGTTCCTACTTCTGGGGTATGTTCCTGCGGTCAAAAAGCACCTCTTTTTGGGTAAAAAAGGACAAACAAAAGGTCCAAATCTCACATCTATGAGGACGGTGTGCGCGTGGCTGAACTTCAGAGGTCCCAGCCTTTTGTCACACTGTGGAAGTCGCTTCAGGTCGTTCAGTGGACAACAAGACGAGGCGGCGTCCTCCCTCTTCGTCCTCCCCGCCTCGTCCCCCTCCACACGTCTACTACGTACATCTCTCTCTCCGTTACCGGAGGGGGCAGAGGAGGATGAGGGGTGTGCAGAAGAAGAGGGGGTTTCAGAGGAAGAGTGGGGTTTAGAGGAAGAGGATGCAGAGGAAGAGTGGTGTTCAGAGGAAGATGAGGTGGCTTTAGAGGAAGAGTGGTGTTCAGAGGAAGATGAGGGGGGTTCAGAGGAAGAGTGGTGTTCAGACGAAGATGAGGGGCGTTTAGAGGAAGAGGATGCAGAGGAAGAGTGGGGTTCAGAGGAAGAGTGGGGTTCAGAGGAGGATGGGGAGCAGGCGACCAGACTTGTGCTATCCTTGCCCTTGTGCAGTATTTCCGGCTGAAGCAGCTCTGCCATCTGGCTGCTGTCGTTGCGGCGGCTGTCATCCATCTCTGGAGGTTAGAGACAACACATGACAGTCAGTGTGTTAACATGCAGTTTAAAATCCCAAATATATTCAGCTTTCAAACGCTGGTTCCTCAAACGTAACGTAAATGCCTTTCTCCGCCTAAAATCGTAGTTCTAACCCGCCAGGGTTAACAGACCTAGATAACTCTTTTGTTTACATCTTAAAGGCCCAGTGTGCGATATGTTTAGTTGTTTATTTTATTATCAAAATCTGTGTTGCCCGTTCACAAACGTGTCCTTTTTCTTGAATATTTACCTCCACCATCAATTCCAAGTATTCCTATTGGCTTGAAGTTTTACATTTGTGTTTGCATGAACTGGGGTAGACGCTCCATATTCTAGCTCCATCTTGAAATGCGTTAGCCGGTAAGGGACATACAGGACGTACTGCTCCACCTTTATGTTTTTTATGTTTTTTGCTGTCCCATGATAAACTCACAGGTGCTGCTAATGCTGCTAACGGGTATCGTCGCTTCCCGGCCCCGGCAAGTTTGAAGAACCACACATATTCAAAATCCACATTTCAGCAACAGGAGTCTTCTTCTTCTTCACCCAGAAAAAGAAAAAAGGAGATTGAAAAGCGCAAGAGACCGGCTTTTTGAAGCGTGAAGGCTACCGTAGCTGTAATACCTATTTTGAACTGCGTGGGGCGAAAGAGTTGATTGCGATATCTGATCTCAACGCTAGACGGGAGAAATTCCCACACGCTGGACCTTTAAACTGGTTACACATCTGCACAAAATAATAATCAATTACCGGGTTATCCAAATCTCTCCTGAAACTTTGGGGAAAAAGCATCAAACGTCGACAAAAAAAGCGATAGGATGTCAAAAAATAGGATGTCACAACTATCATGTTTTCCCAAATGATCTACAGATTTTTAGGCATGCTTTTATCAAATGTTTTGAAAATAGTACATGTAGCTGCTGTAAATGGAGCATGCCCTCAGACCCCACCCCCCTAGGTTTGGGCAGAGTCCCCAATGTTTACAACGTCTGGCTCCGCCCCTGCTCATGTCGTAGCTTTTAATACTAATATAAGAGCAGTTAAATAGCAACTAACTACAGGATAAATGATATCTAAATTCCTCCCAGACGTTAAGATTATTGCCCAATAGGTTTGACCCTGGAGTCATTACGTTGTACGCTGCTGTAATGGAAGGCGTTACCGGAGTGTATTTTAAGCCCATTTTTTACTTTGATTTGAGTAAATCACGGATCTGAGGACGACTACTCTTTCAAATAGTCGTATTTAAAAGCAGAAGGGCAAATAACGACGCACTTAAAATACCGTAACCTACATTCCACGTTGGACTTTGGCCTGATACTGGTGAAATCTGGCTTTCCGCTCGAGATGAACTGCATTAACAAAAAAACATTTGTAGGCTACAGAATGCTCACCTTTCACCGAAGGCTTTACCGTACAGTATGTGTTCAGGTTTTACGTAATTCTCTAAAGCCGCGGCGTTCATCGGTGACAACGCGGCGAAGAAGACGTTCTTCAGACACACCGAGTCAACTTTACTTTCACTTTGACGCAAAACGAAAGTGAAGTGAAGTGCGCAGCGAAACTTAAATCCTTCTGTTGGCATAAAAACCTCAACGTGAGCGAAATTAAAAACACTTTGCGATCCTCATTATAGAAGTAGTTTAAACCAGTGGTGTGATACGCAGGTATACGCAGTAGGCTCCACTAGAAAGCTCCAGGATTTCCATATACCCTTCTTAAAAATGCCCAATGACATGTAACAACAAACTTTACATCATATTTTTTGATATATTTTGAATTGTCATCAGTTTTTCTTCTTCACATAGGCTAAATAAAGGTAATTCTACCGTGAATTGCTGCATAAAAGCGTATACTACAGCATATACAGGAAATGAAGTCACTGACTCCTCACCCAAAGGCAGATTCTGGCCAATTTGTAGCTACAGTATACCCACTACAATGCATTAGACTACACCACTGGTTTAAACAAATAGAAAAAACAACATCATAACAGTCTGCAAGATTAGAATAACACCATAAGGAGAAACTATTTCTTATTTTACACCAGCCTCAGTGAAACAAACATCAACAGATTTGTTATCACTTCAATCGGTTCATGACACCAACAAGCGGTGGAAAGTAACTTAGTACATTTACTCAATTACTGTACTCAAGTATTACGGGATAATAGTATTTTTGCAGCTCCTTTTACTTGTGGCCACTGACACATAAAAAATAACTAAGTCTTTATGCAACAAGTATTATATAATTATGACTTTGTTGAGAATAATTTGTCAAAAATAATAAAACTATGTACCAGAGCAATGCTGCATTTAGTGGATTTTTTCTTTTGAACACAAGGTGGCAGCAGTGAGCCGCTGTGATTCACAAAACCACCAAAAATGTGTTTCTCTAAAAATATTATACAATATAAGAATAAGAAGGGTAAGAATACAATTAGAATAATCATTTATAAAACTACATTTCAAAGGGAAATCATATTTCTTTTTACTCCCCTACATGTATGTATTTATATGTTTATATGTAACTATTTACTGATTGTTTTTTTAAATTAATCTTTTACATCTAAAACACAGGATCATCTTATAAAATACAAAATATTGATTCAAACTATTCAACCGTTTATACAATTGCTAACCACCTACAACATTTAAATGCTGCCGGCTTGCGTAATGAGTACTTTTGGCTGTGAATACTGTCACTTGTAATGGAGTATTTTTATAATATATTAATGTTAGAGCAGCAGGTAACTGCTGTGGCTGCTCCAGGTGGAGCTACTTTAACTACTTCTTTATATACTGTTGGATACTTTGGTCCAGAGGTTCCCAACCTAGGGGTCGGGCCCCTCCAAAGGGTCACCAGATAAATCTGAGGGGTCGAGAGACGATTAAGGGGAGAGAAGAACAAGAAACTAAAGGGTAACTATGGTAAATGTCCACCTGGATTCAACCTATTTCCCCGTGTTTTTTTTGTCTTAGTGACTGATAAGAACAACAATCTTTGAAATTGGTCCAATATCAATCAACACAGAGGAAAAAAAGCTGCGATCTAAGTTATTAGGCAAATGTGCACCGTCAGTTCCCGTCCACTAAAAGTTCTGTTTTTGTCGCTGACAGACTCAGATTATTATTCCAAGTGTGTGACAACATTATGGAAAGGATCCCTACAGAGATAGACCTTTTTGTTAAAGAGTAAGATCTTTTTTGTTTAACATGAAACGGCCCCAAAATCACCATCACCAAACTCCACCAGACTCATTTTTATCATCGTTAAACACACTCTATTCAAAGTTGCATGCAGGATCAAAAATAAAACTCACAGCCGTCTTGGTTCCAACAATCACCTCTCTGGTTTGGTCGAAATAAACCCTTAATTCACCCATTTACATGTGAAGATATTAGGGATGCACCAAAACCAGATTTTTGGGGTTAGGCCGAATACCGAATGCACTGGTTAAGATTCTGCCTAAACTGAATACTGTCTCCTCCTCCCATCCTCAGTCCATTAACACAGTAAACACATTAATGAAGTAAACAACATCCACAGCAGTGTATTTTTCATTTTATTTTATTTTTTAGCTGGGACTGTCCTTCCTTTGCCGTACCTGAAGTTGCTGCATTTTGGCTGCTGTCTGGAGATTCCTTCATGCACAACTCTTATTCGTTTTTATACCAAATGTTGTAACAGCGGCCATGTTGTGTATAGTTTAGGGTCCTCGCCACCACCAGACAAATCAGCATTGTAGATTAAACATATAGCTGGATTTGAATGGCCTTCTTTTGACTGCCAAACAACAACTTTTTCTGCTCCTGAGTTCAATTTTCACACGCTAAAAGTACTGTTTATTTAAATGGAGGCTGGTGAGTTTGGCGACCAGTTTAGGGGTTTGGGGCTGTAAATTGGTTCATTGAGCTTATTTGAAGACATCAGCTTGGGATTCAATGAGCTCAGGGTGAAAATTAGGATTTTGTCTGGTTTAAGTTCTGTAGTTTTTGATACATTCCCAACGTTCTCTCGTACCATTGATAGTAAATCCTTCATTTCCGGGGTGACTTACATTTCGTTACATGAAATCAGCAAAAACAGAAACGCCCCTTTTTCAGGACACTGTAATTTAAAGATACTTTTGTAAAAATCTAAATAACTTTAGAGATCTTCATTGTAAAGGGTTAAAACAGTGTTTTCCATGCTTGTTCAATGAAGCATAAACAAGTAATGAACATGCACCTGTTGAAAGGTCGAAAAGACAATAACAGTTTAAGGGGCGGTAGGCAATTAAGGTCCCAGTTAAAAGAACATTATTAAAGTAAAGAGACCTTTCTAATGACTCTGAAAAACACCAAAAGAAAGCGGCCCAGGGTCCATGCTAATCTGCGTGAACATGCTTTACGCATGCTGCAAGGAGGCATGAGGACAGCAGATGTGACCAGGGAAATACATTGCCACGTCCCTACTGTGAGACGCCTAATAAGACAGCGCTGCAGGGAGACAGGAAGCACAGCTGATCGTCCTCGCAGTGGCAGACCACGTGTAATAACACCTGCATAGGATCGGTACATCCCAATATCACACCTGTGGGACAGGTACAGGATGGACTGGCCAGTCTGGTGCAGTACATGAGGAGGAGATGCACTGCAGTACTTAATGCAGCTTGTGGCCACACCAGATACTGAGGGCTACTTTGCATTTTGACCCCTCCTTTGTTCAGTTTATGGCTTAGTTGTTAAATCTTTTAATGTTCATACAAA
>NC_041346.1:28852701-28895201 GCF_004354835.1 Perca flavescens
GGTTTCCAACACACAAAACCAAATCCTAGGAAAGGGAAATTCTGCGTGTTTTAGTTAACAAAAGCTGATTTGACACCCTGGATGCTTCGCACAACAGTTGCTTTATTATGCATGTGTTGTTGTATTGCAATGTATTTTTATGAGGTAGCCAGCCAGAGCCTGTTTTTTTTTCCACCTTTTGGACATGACTTCCTGAATGTATCATGGGTACAATAACATATTGTCTTGGCTGGAAGCCAGGCTGGGGTAGTTATTTCGGCTCAGTGTTCATTTGAAAAGGCAGAGAAGTCTTGAATGAAGATGGTGGTTTAAAAAGACTGGGCTCCAGTCTGAGCCTGCTGATGTTTGAAACCTCCAGATGTTTTGGGGTTTTCTGTGTGCACCTTGTTGATCTGTAACTATATTAAGGCTGCTCTATTATGGAAAACATCCTAATCACAATTATTTGGGTCAAGTCAATAGGGCTGTGCTCGATTGAAGAAATTCTTAGTCGACTAGCACTCATGCAATTGTATCGACTAATCGATTAGTTGATTTAATCGACAGATCTGTAAATCAGAGTTTCTCCGCAAAGAGTCATGCAAAAGCACCACTTTAATTCTTGTGTTGACCAGAGATGTGCTCGTACGTTTCTTGGAAATAAGTCATTCAGCATGAAGAAAAGCATCAAACATGACTAATGGACTAAAGAAATCTAAGTTGACTAAGACCAAAACGACAGATTAGTCGACTAAGATGGAGCAACCCTACAAATTAATTTTATTTAACACGGTTAATGACTTTTGGAAATATGTTGCATTTATTGAACTTAAAAAACAGTGAAAATACCTTGAACTGTGATACTTCCCTTTTTTTAAATATTTTATAAGATATTTTATCTCTTCTTTTGAATTCGCCTTCGGAACATGCGTTTACTTACAACATGTAATGTGCGAAATATTGTTTTTTTCTCACCCAACCTTCAAATACGGTTGGGTAGTTTCTGAATTCCCCACCAGGGATCAACAAATAATTGTAACTTTTTATCTGTAATAATACAACATATTTTATTTATTGATTATATTTTTTCATTAATTTGAATCTACAAAGTAGCTAAAGCAGTCAGAGAAATGTAGTGCAGTAAAATTTACAATATTTCCCTCTGAGATGTAGTGGAAGTATAAAGCAGAAAATGCCTGGAAATACTCAAGTAAAGTACAAGTACCTCGAAAATGGACTTCAGTAAATGTACAAAGTTACTTTCCACAACAACAACAACATATAATAGGGCCTTCAGACCTTTTTAATTTATCTTTTCTTCACAGTGTCCATAGGGCCCTATTTTAACGATCTGAGCGCACAGTGTGAAGTGCCTGTTGCAGGTGTGTTTAGGGCGTGTCCAAATCCACTTTAACTAGTTTAACGGCGGAAAAAAGGGTCTGTGTGCCGGGCGCATGCTACTAAAGGGTTGTACTTAGTGTCTTCATTAATTCATAGGTGTGTTTTGGGCGTAACATGCAATCAACCAATCAGAGATCAGCTCCCATTCCCTTTAAAAGCCAGGCGCGTTTGGACCTTGGAGCATTGCTGTTATGATGGAGGATTGGCTAAGCAGGAAGGAGAGATTTTCAGGAGAAGAAACTGATCTGCTTGTGCGTGACGTGAAAGCGCGCAAGCAGATCATATAATACTATTTCACATTGTAATATTTTAAATCTTTTGCATGTGTGTGTGCTGCTGCGCGTCCCTGCGCCAGTAGGCGCGTTGTGCACGAGCCTAGGCGCATTTTTACTAATGCTCTGTTAAAATAACAATGAAATGTTGCGTTATTGACTTTAGACCAGGTTTTTGTTGGTCAATTGCACGATCACGTCCCGCTTCCTCAAGATAGCAATACGCCCAGAATGCACCTGAACCCACCTCCATGTAAGACCAGCGCGCCCATGGGCGCACACATGCACACAGATGCATTTGCTATACAAACGACGCGGGCGCTGGTCGGCCTTAAACTAGCAAAGACACTTGTGTCGGTCTTTGCACCGCGCTGCGCAGGGTGCAAGATATTGCCCCAAATGTCTTTTGTTTGTTGTAGGCAGTCCTTTCATTCCTCGGAGTAATAATATCTTGTCTTTTCATTGTTGCCAGTTGACATTTCGCTCTCATGATGACTGCTGCTCCGCTGTATTTAAGAGGCTTTTAATTGGTAATCTCTCAGATGCCATTGAGACTTTTAATTAGAGCTTTATTGAAGGCAGGTGCACCGCAAGATCAACCAGTAGGGCTTGTGTATTGTGCCGTATGTTTTCATCCAGCAGTCGAGTTATCCGACAGTGACCTTTTTCAGAACAATACTTTCCAGACATTATTGGGAGAAGACATTAGCTTTCAAGCCCTTTAATATGTTTGATTACTACTACTAATAAGTAATCCCTCTTAGTCATCACTTACAAATGCAGTCTTATACAACGATCGTCTAATAAATCCTCCCTCCATGAAAGTTGTAATCTTCAAACCATTAAAAAAAACATATCCTAATTTTACCCTCCAGTCATCGTCAATGACCTCCCATTTACTCAAGTATAGGCAGTGCTGGAGGAAGTACCCAGCTTTAATGCCCATTAAAAAAAATCAAATACTATGTTACAAGTAAAAGTATGTATGTAACACTTGATTACATACTACTACTTGAATGATTACTTTCATTGTTAATGATTATTTTCTCAATTAATAGATTAGTTGTTTGCTCTATAAAATGTCAGAAAATTGTGAAAAATGTAGATCAGTGTTCCCCAAAAGCCCAAGACGACGTCCTCAAATGTCTGGTTTTGTCCACAACTCAAAAGATATTCAGTTTACTGTCACAGAGGAGAGAAGAAACTAGAAAAATATTCACATTTAACAAGTTGGAATCAGAGAAGTTTAACTTTTTCTTCATAAAAAAGGACTCAAACGGATGAATTGATTATCGGCAGCATGGCGCCCCAATGGTTAGCACTGTGGCCTCACAGCAAGAAGGTTCTGGGTTCGAATCCAGGTTGTTCCGGGCCTTTCTGTGTGGAGTTTGCATGTTCTCCCCCCATGTTTGCGTGGGTTTCCCCCACCATCAATAAACATGCACTAGGTTCTCCAGTCAGTGCCCCTGATCAATAGTCTGGCTGACACCAGACCCTTCTCGGTTGTAACTGAGAGCGGGCCTGGGAAAGGTTCATTGACAGCTCATTTCCAAAGTGGCGTCACCAACGGACGCCGCTCAAATGAATGGCCTCTGGGCGCCATTGGATAGTCCTTCAACCAATCAGACGAACGATCCAGGTGACGCTGCGCTTTGGTAGCCGTCATGTTGAATGTAAACAAAAAGCTGCTCGCCGTCGCTGCACTGTCGTCGTCACGTAAAGCCCGCCTCAACGGTTGTGATTGGTTCCTCGATTTTGGGGACATTGGAAATGGGTTTGAATGGGCTCTTCGCCAGACTGACTTGCAGAGGGAGCAAATCTCAAATTTGCCAGAAGTTTGTCAGGGTTTACCCAGGCTACTTGATCAAGCCACTGGCTCAGATCTGGAGTCGCTTCCCTTGGCTGCACACCTCTCTCTTGAGGGATGGGTTAAATGCAGATAATGAATTTCGCTATGTGTATGTGACAATAAATTGCCATTACCTTTTATTGAAATAGTTAGTGAATAATTTAATAGTTGACAACTTATTGATTAATCTTTGCAGCTCTAATTTTCTGTCAATTTATTGATTAATTGCTGAAACATTTCAGATTTAATTTTTGGGTATTTTAAATTTTATAAATTTGTATGTTTTTGTTGAAAAGTAACTTAAGAAATACAGTTATCAAATAAATGTTAATGCAGTAAAAAGTACAATATGTCCCTCTGACTAGTGGAGTAGAAGTATAAAGTAGCAGAAAATGCACTCAAGTACATGTACCCAGAGGTGTAGTGTAGTTTACTGTAGTGGGTATACTACGTTAATCTCTCTGCTTGTTCCGAAGCCTGAAACGGTACTAGAGGAAATATTAGGGGTGCATGATTCAGAAAATGTGATTTGATTGTGACACAATTTGATTCAATATCGATTTTTGGCTTCAAGATTTGATTCAAAATCAATTTTCGATTCAAAAAATGATTCACAGTATGTAAATGTAGTTACTTTTCCCATGTGATAGCAGTAGACTATTAAATTAAAAATTAAAAAAAAAAAAGTGGGTGTCATTATTTATGTATTTCTTTTAAGAAAAAATTAATTTTTAAATATTTTTGGGGCATTTTATGCCTTCATTCTGACAGGACAGCTGAAGACATGACAGGGGAAAGAGAGACGGGGTTAACGACATGCAGCTAAGGGCCGCAAGGTCGGAGTGGAACCTGCGGCTGCTGCGACGAGGATTAAACCTCTATATATGGGCGTGTGCTCCACCAACTGAGCTACCCCGCGAGTGTCATTATAAAAGATTCACTGAACCTTGATTGATTTATTTACGTTGTGGTCAGAATGGCAGCTAATAAATTATGTAAAGTGTATTTCTTTTTTTTTTTATTAAGTAGCAGAGGGAGTATTTAATCATCACTCTGACTAGCTGCCAGCCTCTCTTCCCCTCCAGCAATTCATACGCACTTGAACATTAATAGCTGATTTCTCTTGACTTGAATTGATTATTAGTTTAATTGAATTTGATTATAGCGGTTTGGCTCCTATTGTAATCAGCAGCATTAAACTAATCCCTAGAGACTGCAGCGTGTTTGAATGAGTGTTAAGTGTTTTAATTATAAAATGTAAGTTTGAAGTGTCTTATGATGATTACTTTCAAACAATTACACAGTAAAGTCTGTTTGACTTCACTGTATCACAGCAGTCCAGGCATTCAATTATGATGAAGAGGTTCCATTAAAACAACAAATCAACCTTATTATTTGGTTGTTTTAGGTTTATTTCATTTAAAGCTATAGTGTTGTCCAGTCGGACAAGTGAAGAATACTTGCCCGAAGTCAGTTTATACCCTAACCCTTTACAAGTTTTTTTTTTCTGAACAAACTTTGGGAAAAAAAAGCGTTTAAAAACATAAAAAATGTATAAGTAGCTCACCTGGTAGATCGTGCACCCCATGTACCAAGGCTCAGTCCTCACAGCAGCGGTCTGGGGTTCGATTCCAGCCCAAGGGCCTTTGCTGCGTGTCGTCCCCACTCTATCCCCCTTTCCTGTCTACAGCTGTCCTATCAATTAAAGGCATTTAAGCCACCAGAAAATAATCTTCAAAATAACGTCAACAGTGCCGAAAAGAACGCCAGAAAAAAAACATCACAAAAAGCATCAAATGTCAGAAAAAAAAAAAACTTTTAAAAGCCTCAAGTGGGAAAAAAATGCATCAAAATCAACCACTCAAATCTTGATTGGCCGACTGCACATTCAAATCAAATCATTCAACAAGCGTTCCCCGACGGGAGCAAGAGAACGACAATGTCCTTTATCATACGATGATGCCCAAACGGGCAACTGGGTTGTTAATGTTTACATATAAGGCAACCCTTATTGTTGAACCCTGAATGTGCAACTATTTTTTTTATTAATAAATAGGGTTGGGTACCGAAACCTGGTGCTAATACGCCACCGGTGACTTAACGGCCGGTATCTACCGGACCGAATAGCAACGCAGATTTCGGTGCCACTTAAATGTCTGCGCTGCTCTCTAATGCTCCGAAATGGACGTTTCGGGCAACTGAAGTATTGCTGCATGTGACGCTAGTTAACACTACACTCGACAGCAGGTAACGCTAGCCTACCCGTTAGCTAGTAGCTTGATTCAACACGGTTAAATTGCTGACAGCTAAACGGTGTAAAGTTTGACTGTATTTCACTGTAGAGGATTCCAACAGCGGGACGTAACCCTAACCATGAAATAACTTTGCCTAAACAAACTTCTAAAATGGATTTAAATGAGGAACTTTCTGATTGAAATATAAGTGTACACAAAATTTTAAAAAAGAGGTTTAATACCCAGCCTGAAAGGTAATCCTCAACAGAAAATGAATATGCATCTATTTTGATATTTGATTCAATGTTTCAGTCCTTTTTTTAAGCCAGAAAGCAAAACCTTTGCTGATTCAAGCTTCCTTAAAATGTGAATTAGCTTTTTCTGTTTTTTTAATACTGTAAACTGAATATATTTCGGTTTTTGGGCTGTTGGTCAGACTAAATAAGAGATATAAAGACTTCACCTTAGACTCTTTTACCCAGTGTGTCTTGACATTTCATAGAATCAAGAAAATAATCATTGGTTGAATCCTTTCTGCATCAGTATTTGATTGCAAGTGTAACCTATTTAAAACAGTTGAATCACACAATGTGCAGACAATTGTTTCAGGGTATTATGTAGAGCTGCAACGATCAGCCAATTGGCTAGCTTAGTATTTACTGAATCAAATGTTATCATTTTTGTTCAAATGTTTGATTATTCCAGCTTCTCAAATATGAGACTTTGCTGCTTCTCTTTGTCTTACATTTTGGAATCTAAAGTCGCACTAAACAAGAGGAAATCCTATTTGGGCTGTGGGAAATTGTGATTGGCATTTTTTAATGGTTTTCTGACTGTTCGTAGACCAACAAATAAATCGATTAATTGAGAAAATAACCATTAGCTGCAGCTCTAGTATTATTTGAAAAGGCAAATTGGAAATAAATGTGAGTTGATAAACTTGAATCAGACCTTCTCTGTTATCTGTTTCATCTGCTTTTTGCACAAAAAGCTGGAATAGATCCAAACAAAACAGCGTTTGTAGTGGCTGAAAGCAGAGGGTCAGCGCAGGGTTGATTCAGCGCCTCCAGTGTTTCTTTTGCTGTCAGTGTGATGGCATTCGCTGAGATGTAAGAAGGGGAAAGGCGGGAAGATAAATTTGCAGTTGGATTGAAAGATTGAAGAGTTGCGGGTAAAGAAAAGCTCAGGAAGTTGAGGTCAAAAGAGGCAAAGAGTGTGAGAGAACAGCGTGTCTCAGTCATTCCACTGCAGGTACAGTCTGTGCTGCTTGTGATGGAGACCCACCTTTTGCATGTCCTTCGCCCTTTGTTGGTTTAGCTGCTCAGCCGTGATGGAAGTTACAAAGTGAAGTGCTGTCTGGAGGCTGACGATGTCTTTCGATAGGGAATCCCAAAGTCCTTATTGCAGAATCAGAAAAGGATTTCTTGCCAAGTAAATACAGCACTTACAAGGAATTTGCCTTTGTTGTTTGTGCATCATATATAAACCTATTAAACGTTTATATGAAATAAAAAAACAATAAATACAGAAAAAAATAACACACATAACTATTTAATATTAAGAAAAACAAAGCTAATTTGATAGGTCCTTGCTTGAACCAGAAGTTGTTTGAGCCCTCTTTCATGAAGGCTGTCTCAAAGCTCTTATTCCTGCGCTGAGGATGGAGGATGAAGGAGGGATCTCCGAGGAGCTATGAGCGAGGATGGAGGAGGGATCTCCGAGGAGCTATGAGCGAGGATGGAGGAGGGATCTCCGAGGAGCTTTGAGAGAGGATGGAGGAGTTATCTCTGAGGAGCTATGAGCGAGGATGGAGGAGGAATCTCCGAGGAGCTATGAGAGAGGATGAGGAGGGATCTCCGAGGAGCTATGAGCGAGGATGGAGGAGGGATCTCCGAGGAGCTAAGAGCGAGGATGGAGAAGGGATCTCCGAGGAGCTATGAGCGAGGATGAGGAGGGATCTCTGAGGAGCTATGAGCGAGGAAACGAGAGCAGCCTTCCCGGAAGCCATGCAGCTGAAAGCCGTTGCTAACTCTGCCCATACAACTGAGTTACATAACAATGGTAGGGTAGAAATTTTGCGTTAACAGCATTACTAATCTTGTAGTCTGGCAGTGCTAGCTCTTGTAAGGTCTGGCTACACCACAGATGCATTCTGAGAAGAAAAAATGCTTTTGGCAGTTTGCATTTCTTTAAACCAATCACAATCGTCTTGGGCAGGGCTAAGCTCCACACGCTGCAACGGTGGCTCTGCTAAATAGCCTCTGTTGACGCAGTACAGTAACGTGAGCTATTACATGATGATACATGGTTAAATGTAGTTTGCTCTTTCCAGTGTATCTCCGTGTGTGTACTTCGTCCACAGCAATCCCACCAATCGGTCCCAGAACGTGCCAGTTAGATACAGTGGGGATCCTAGACCATTTCAGATGAAGGGCCTGGCTGGGCCCGCATGCGATTTTAGTGGTACCAAATAAAAGCAGTGTTACATAGCACCAACCCTCCATAGATTGGGTTCTACAAAAGACTGAAGATACATATAACAATAAACAAAGAAGAAGAATACTCATTTAGTGTTGACTTAGTTTATTTATCACTGCACATTAGAGCTGGGCAATATATCTATTATATCGATATCGTGATATGAGACTAGATATAATCTTAGATTTTGGATATCGTAATATCGTGATATGACATAAGTGTCTTTTCCTGGTTTTAAAGGCTGCATTACAGTAAAGTGATGTCATTTTCTGAACTTACCAGACTGTTGTAACTGTTCTATTATTTGCCATTACCCATTTGGTCATTATATTATGTGAAAGCACCAATAGTCAACACTACAATCGTTGCGGTATCAATATTGAGGTATTTGGTCAAATCCCAGAGGGGGGGGGTCGAGGCTTAAAATTAAGGGGGCAAAGGACACTAGTTTAAAACTTGCTATTTTTAGTGTGTAGCTTGCTAGCTCAAAGGTTGTAATTTGCCACCAAGGGATGTCAGGCAATGGTTGTCTGGAAATGGACTTCCGTTGATCCAGAGTACCGATCTTGAAACCCTTTTTTTTTTTTTTATCGATGCTTGAGTAGAGTTCACAGAATGAATGGTAAGCTGACAAATCTGCTACATTTTAATCAAAAACCCAATGATCTGGGCTGCTCTAATTGCAATTCAATGATCCCCCAACAATGCCAAGTAAATGTGGTCATCTTCAATACTCATGAATAGGGCTGGGAAAAAAATCGATTTGATTTAAAAATCGAGTTGGTAGGTCAAATCGATTTCATATTTTCAAAAAATCAATTTTTTTTATATCCAAATACAGTATAAATAATTTGGATGTTTAACCATCTTTGTTGCACACTGCACAGTGACTTTTCACTTAGAGAAAGGGTTTGCCTTTGCAATTTTGTTTGTTGATGCACTTTAATTAAATATATTAAATATATATTTTTAAAATATATTTACAGTTCGCAGTTATTTTGTTTTAAATGGAAGAGGGAGGAAAATCGAATCGTAAATCTGCGATTCTTTTTTTATAAAAAAATCACAGATTTTTTTTAGGGAAACAAATCGCCCAGCTCTACTCATGAATTGAATATTAGGTCAACAGAAGAACATTTAGTCAATTTATATGAGAACTCTTTAGGTGGTGTCTGAGGTATTTTAAAAGCCTAAAAGATTTAGGGCTTTTAAGAAAACACTTGGCTGTAGCCTCAGAAGCCACGCCCCTCCCCTCTCCCCTGCACAACATGTGGGGTGTCTGACCCAAATCTGCAAAAGTGCAAAAAGGAAACCAAAAAGAAGAAAGGAGAGGGGGGGGGATGTCAGAAAATGAGCACGTCTCTGTCAGATAAAGAAAATCATTAGCGGGAGTGGGGATGAGGAAAACGTAGGAAAATAGAGAAAACATCTGGTATTGGAGGAGGGAGAGTGGCGGATAAACATGCAGGGGGTGTTATCAAATGAAGCAAATCGCAGAACAAGACGATTCCTCTCCGTGGCAGAACGAGTGTCGGTGTGCTGCTGAGAGAAGAGGCTGCCTCTTCACATCTCTGTTCTCTTAAATTCCTTTTGAAATCAGCAAGCTAAATTTAGCTTCCAGCACCCTTCCCTCCCCCCCCTCCTCTGAGAGGTATCAGAGCTATAGCAGTCAGCGATAGGCTAACGTTTTGATGTGCGCACACACACACACACACTTAAACACACACAGCGAGTGGCTCTGAGTGGGAGGGCACTGTGTCTTTGTGCACACAGTGTGGGGTATGGTGATGATGAATTGTTGCTGTGCAGCAAATGAGGTCTAAGTAACTGTCTTTTTATGTGTGTGTCTTTCTCCCTCTTAGGGCTGCATCTTAAGTAAAGTGGGGGCTCTCTGATGATCCCCCCGTTCATCCGATGAACCACCTCAACTCCATGAAACCTTCCCTGCCTCCCAATCCACAAAGGTACACACACACACAAACACACACACACACACAAACACACAAACACACACACACACACACACACACACACACACACACACACACTGTTGTAACTTGTGACACCCGTGGTTTGTTGTCCACTCCCGTGGTCTATATCACACGGTCAGGCTCTCTTCAGGGCACCTGGCTTCCAAGTTCACATCCAAATTTTGGCAGAATTTTTAGAAAGTTTGCACACAGAAGATGCCATTAAATGTATATTTCTATCCACAACTGTTATGCAAATATTGGGCTGCACAGTGTGCTTTCTTGTTGATCTCGACTGTCAATATTTGAATGTCTTGTCTTTGTTTAATATGTATCCAAATTTAGACTATTCATTGACAGCCCTAGACAGAAATGCACGGTTCCCTGTTGTCTACGTAACCCAACACGTAAGAGAAAACAAATTGAATTCCATCAAACAGCTTTTGAATCCTTAATTACAAACTCTAAAGGCAATCGACTGTTGAGTGTCCTCTGTTCAGCCTGTTTTTTGGAAGCTTCTCGACTGGGTTTACTCGAGCCAAAACACACTTTTAATTGAGTGCAGCCACAAAGCCTGTTGACTGCTCCATTTCTCTCCAGAAAGCCATGAGAGCAGGAGACGTGTTGCCAGCTCTCTGACACGACAGGCAGCCCCAGAAATGTAGCTGATTGTAAAAAGAAACAGAAAAGAGTGCAGTGCAGTTCAATTCAATCTTTTGATCTTGTGATTCTTTCCCTAGGAACTGTGAAAACTGCACAGTAAAATATATTTAAAAAAAAAAGGGCTACAGTCAAAATGACGTAATGCTGTGGCAGTTTTCTGTTGGGGAAATGGTTCAGGAGGAGGAAGCAGAGGGTAACCTCAACCGTCAGATGAATAAACCATGGCTCAGGTTAATCGTTAGCTCACCGAGGTGTAAAGGATGCATTGACGACCTTTTACTTGATACTGTCTCTGTGCTACTGCAGTACAAATAATCCCTAATAAGGTGCTTAAGCACCCTTTTGTTTTTAATGAGGAAGTAATAAAACCTTGACTGTCCCTGACGTGGTTAGAGCTAAAAAGATTAACAGATTAGTTGTCAACTATTAAATTAATCCCCAACTATTTAGATAATCGATTCAATGCATAATCAGCCAAAGTCCGCACATTTATGCGTGGGGTGGGCAAATTTTTTCAAATATGCCACACTTTCGCCGCAGAAATTGCCGATTTCCGCGCAAAATATGCGGGGCTTGCATGATTTCATAATCCCCGCATTTTCGTTGCAGAAATGTCCCATAATATATCTTAGCAGGAAGTTGAACATTTTTGCGTTTTACTTCACACAAGAGCAGCCATTTTCCCCCGTTGCAATGGGAACGTTATGAAGTGACGTAATTATGCGACATGAGCATCATTGAAAAGCAGGGTGTTTGGGGGAATCACTTTTTTTTTTTCTTCTCTTTTTCATCAAACTGCAAATAAAATATTATTTATGCAAATAAAATATTATTTATGCAAATAAAATTGCATAAATATCCCACATATTCCATCGCATTTTTTAAGAAAATGTGCCGCATAATCAAGGATTTTTGCCCCGCAACAATCACAAAAAAACTCTTTGTGGAAAGACTGATTAAATTGGTTTGAGTAACAAATTCTCTGATTGCTTCTTCTTAAATGTCAATATTTCTTTTGTTAATTCACTCCTATGTGACAGTAAACTATCACTATCTTCGGCTTTGGGAAACATTTTTCATTATTTCCTGACATTTATATACAATATAAACTATTAAAGGTGCTCTAAGCGATGTCGGGTGTTTTTTAGGCTACAACATTTTCTGTCACATACAGCAAACATCTCCTCACTATCCGCTAGCTGCCTGTCCCCTGAACACACTGTAAAAAACCTCTCCTCACTATCCGCTAGCTGCCTGTCCCCTGAACACACTGTAAAAAAACATCTCCTCACTATCTGTTAGCTGCCTGTCCCCTGAACACACTGTAAAAAAACATCTCCTCACTATCTGTTAGCTGCCTGTCCCCTGAACACACTGTAAAAAAACATCTCCTCACTATCTGTTAGCTGCCTGTCCCCTGAACACACTGTAAAAAAACGTGGTCTCTGTAGACAGCCCAGGCTCCAAAAAACGCCAATAAAAACAAACTGGGCCAATCTGGTACCAAACCTAACAAACAGTGTTCCAGCCAATAACCGACAAGAAGGATGTGGTGGTTGGGGGGGTTAGTTCGCGGAAGTACGGAAAGGAGGGAGGGGCGAGCTAGTCTTCGTTTTGTTTGAAAATACTTTCGAACGTCAACAAGAAGTGCCATCACCCAACATCGCTTAGAGCACCTTTAATAGACAATAATTGGCACATTAACACATGATGAAAGTGATCACATGCGTACAGTAGCATCACATTTAACTTCCCGCCTGATGAAGATTCACCCTGTCTCCAGTAGAGCTGCAAAGATTAACCAATTAGCTGTCAACTTTTTAATTAATCGGCAACTATTTTGTTAATTGTTTTGAGTCATTTTTTTTCATGAAAGTAAGACGCTTTCTCTGATGCCAGCTTCTTAAACGTGAACATACACTAGTTTATTCTCTCCTCTGTTGCAATAAAATGAATATCTTTGAGTTGAGGACAAAATCAAGACATTTGAGGATTTCATCTTGGGCTTTTGGGAAACACTGATCCACATTTTTCTCAATTTTCTGACATTTTAGAGACCAAACAACTAATCGATTCATCCAAAAAATTATGCACATATTAATTGAGAATGAAAATAATCGTTCGTTGCAGCCGTAACTGTGATACAGTTATGGATATCTGGATGAATGCGCCCTTCCTGCCCCTTCCTAACCATCCCGGTAACTCGGCTTCATCTCCTTTCTGCAGCAGCGACGGCCCCTTCCTGAATGACCCAGTCTCCTGGCAACCAGGCACCAATCAGCACCCAGGATCTCTCTCTGTAGTAACCACAGTGTGGGGCGTGACCAATCCCACACACAGTCAGGTAACACCAACACATGTCTCAGCACCCAGGGACATTTTAGCATTTTTTTTTTTCTCCTCCTGTTTTGTGTCATGTAACGACACAAAGAAAAGCTTGTATTTATTTATTATTTATGTGAAATCGAGGCTCATATGACATTGAAAAAAAAAAAAAAAAAGTTTTTTCCTGTAGTATCTCACAAAGTTATCAAAGGAGAAGATTTAAAGCTAAATCCACATTGCTGTTTCTCTCTGATGTGACTGATTTTGAACACGTAGAAGCTGTTCTTAAAGCTCACTCCTACGCTTCAGCTGCCTAATTGCTTCAGTTGGCTCATTAGAGCATTTTTAACTTATTGAATGTGCCCCCAAACTTCTCAGATTGATGCGTATGTGTTCCCACTTATAAGTGTAGGAGTAAAAGCATTTTATCGACGTGGGAAACCTCTCCTTCAGGATGTAGGGCCAGAGCTGCAGAGATTATTGTAAGGGAAGAACAAACTGGGATGTTTGGAAATATTACACACAGAACATTCGATTTGCTGCTGGGACGCAAGTCGGGGCCTGATCAACCCTGGCTGGGTCTGATGACCCCCATGTCACATCACTGAGGACGCGTGCCAGCGCATCCAGGGGATGTTTCTCGCATAACTGGAATGTCTTTTGGTTTTTGGACTGTAAATTGAATAAAACAAGCAGTCTAAATAAAACACCCTGGGCTGTGGGGAAAGTATAATGGCCATTTTTCACTTCTTTTCTGACATTTTATAAACTAAACAATGTGCAGAATAATTTGATAAAGAAATAATTGTTAGTTGCAGCCCTAAATGAGTCTATATTTGGGTGTAAATGGAGCTTTTCTTTCAAGGACTTTCCTATTTCCCTTATAAGTACCAAATTACAAAGTCTTTCCAGTAAACTTTATTTAAATAAAGTGTTGCCAAAGAAAAAGCCACCGTGAGTGCAAGATGGAAATCAACTGGTCATGTCATGTCATTTACAATAAAATGTTATTAGTGTAACTGCATCTCTATCAGTCTGTAAACCTTTTGTGTTGATTTCACACACCATAACTACTGAGAAACAGACATTGGTCATTAATTTAATATCATGTTTCTGGGATGTCGGCGTCTCTACTTCATGTTTAAACCCAGGTTAACTTTCATTGTGACTCTCAGTGTGAATATGACTGTAGAATGTCCCCTCTCTCGCTCGCCTTCTCTCTCTCTGATTGACTTCACTTGTTATGGTTCATATGACTGTTGACTGAGGTGACACCTCTCTCTGTTTCCCATGTAGGTGTTTGGGGCACCCATGGGTCCGGGTGAGGGCTCTGGCGGTCACATGATGCCCGGCAGCAGCCCCGGTATGGGTCCTGGCATGGGCTCCCAGTATATGGGCCAGCAGTCGTACGGAGACGCCGTCTCTAAGGGCTACGGCCAGCCGGTCATGTACGGACGTCCCAGTGGCGCTTACAACCAGTCCTCGGGCTACGGTGGAAGGTACGCTGCTCTTCTGGTCACTAAATGTCAGCTGCTGTGAATTTAACACTAAATTATACTTTCAATATGACTTCACATGAATATATCTATCTATCTATCTATATGAATATAACTTGTCGTAGGATCAAGTTTCTTACATATCTATATGTAGTTAATTCTCCCTGAAACGTAAGGATATGGGTGGGTATTGTTTAAAGCCACGTGGAATATGTTGCCATTGCAAACACAAACATTGTTCTCAGTGTATTATGATGATGGATGAAGATGCAGCCAATTAGTCCAATAGTTGTTGTTAGATATTTAATTCTAGACTGCTGCTATCTCTAACGCTTTGTTTACACGTGGCTGGAAATTTTCATAAACTGACATTTCAACCTCTCCGTTTTCAAAATTAACATCGTGCACAGCTGTCAGTGTTTGTTTACACCTAACAGTGTATATCAAGAGCGCGCCAGACCTGTAGGTGGCAGTGTAACGAGAAGCTCAAGCCCACGTTAGCCAATCAGAATCTCGAAAATAGCAACAACGGCAATGAATCCCTTCCTCTCTCTTCTCTTCATCACTTCCTCGGCTGCCTAAACCTCCGTTGGTCTCAATTTACGTGCAAACGAAGTTTTCCAAAATCTTCCACTCTGGCCGGAGTTTTTAGAAAGACTTGTTTTCAGAGGCGAATTCTCCGTTTGCGTGTAAATGAAGGGCCAAAAATAATATTTATAAATAAAATAACCACGTACGTGTAAACAGGACCTAAAGCCGCCCTGCTAGCACAGCTAAAAACTCACCTGTCACAGAGCTCCACGAAATGCCAACTTTCGAGTCCCAATGCTGCCTCTTGAACTCAATTGTTTACAGTTTGTTGCTGCACACAGTTATACCTTTTCTTTGTAGTTTGGAATGAGCTCTGTGGCATATTTTGTTTTTTTTAGGTGTAAAATCCTCCAGATAACCTGTTTCACCTGTTAGTCTTTAACAGTCAATCGCTCAGCAAAGGAGACACCCAGGCAGAGAAATGTTCATTATGTGGACATTAGTGTAACAACATAAGAGCCACTTACAGCAATTATTTCTAGTAGCTCATAAACACAATTATCACCGTAGAGAATAATTGACAGCCATAGGGTTTCCTGTTGCTTTAACACCGAGCGTTTTATTGCAAGGAAACGTACATTCTCGTGCGTGGCTCTGATCATGAAAGAAAGTGGAAAGTATAAAATGGACATGAGTTTGATAATTGAGCAGTGTTGTGTGTTGTGATGTAGCACAATGCTTTGTGTCATTTCTGCGGGGTTTTAGCATCAACATATGTCAGCGTGGCTGCTCTCACCCACTGCTCTGACTCACGCTCATGACGAAAACACACACACACACACACACACACACACACACACACACACACACACTCACATGCTCGTCTCACTTAGTTCCCAGCCCACTCATCTCCACGTCTTCCTCTCCTCCCTGCAGTTACTCTGGTAACAGTGGAGGTGCCGGCATGGGCGTTCGTCCTCCCTCAGACTTCACTCAGGCTGCTGCCGCTGCCGTTGCCGCCGCCGCTGCCACAGCAACTGCCACTGCTACGGCAACTGTTGCGGCAATACAGGAGAAGCAGAACCAGGAGATGAACTATGGCCAGGTAAATGTGTCGGCCTGTACATGAGCCTGGGATCTTTTAACCCTATCCGGAGTAATTTCATTCATCTTTTTTATTATGTTTTTTACCCAAAAAATAGATCCAGTGCAGCTCTTGCCTGTCCACATCAGTTGTCTGGCAGATTAACATGGTTGAAACTTATTCTGGCACTTTTTTATTATTTTGTTTGACATAATAATGGTATCTCTGCACAGGATGTCTTCAGTTTCCAGTCACAACTCGGACCAGTGTGTATAAAGCCATTCAGAGTAATAGGGCTGCTCCCTCTTAGTCGATTAGTCGACTAATCAGTCGTTTTGGTCTTAGTCTACTTAGATCTCTTTAGTCCATTAGTCATGTTTGATGCTTTTTTTCACGCTGAATGACTTATTTCCAAGAAATGTACGAGCACATCTCTGGTAAACACAAGAATTAAAGTGGTGCTTTTTGCATGACTCTTTGTGGAGAAACATCTGTCGATTAAATCAACTAATCGATTAGTCGATACAATTGAATGAGTGTTAGTCGACTAAGAATTTCTTCAATCGAGCACAGCCCTACAGAGTAATTTATTTGTCTGAGTTGCATCAAAATGTCCATATTTTTTTCCCTTCTTAGAAAAAAGAATAAGTCCTAGTCGTCCACACGTACACAGGTTTTTATTTTTTTTTATTTTTCAACAGTCAGAAAACAACAATAAAACCTGTGCACGAAAAATCTTTACAAAAAGAATCTCTGTCCAATTCCTAACCGAAGTTTTTGGTACGAGTTTATTGACTCACAAGTCAAAGTTCAGGACAGGTCTTACACACCCCGGCTGGGGTTGGAGTTGTGACGTTTTGTTGCGGTGCCGTGGGTAGGAGGGGGTGCAAAGCAGAAGCTGTTTTTTTTTTGTTTTTTTTCTTTCTTTCTGCTGATCCACAGATTCATGACACATGTTTCTTATTAACAGCAGAGACATGACCTCATTTGACACGTCTCTCTCTCGCCAGACTATTTACTCCCCAGAACTGTTTACAAAACGAGAGTCACTGTTGGAGCTTCGCAAACTCTCTCATCCTTTCTGTTTCCACTTCAAGTGAACAAAGCAAACACGGGCTGTACAACATCACGCGTCTCAATGTACACATTTGTTCATTAATGCTGACAACGCTACATCTTTAGATTCAATTTTAGAAAGAAGAAACAACGGATCTTTAACAACTTTAACAAAAATCAGTCCAAACTGGCCAACCCTTTTGTTCATCTTCGGTTCTACTTTTAGACCGAGACGTTAAAGTACTGACTTACCTAACTTGTGAGAGACTTCTGTCTTTAAGACATTTTCAGGGAGAGACATGCACACATTCAGTGGGAGGAGAGCTTTTAATTAATAAACTATGCGGTTATTAAAAGATAGATATGCCAATAATGAAATAATTTTGACCGACAGTGTGCGGGATGCAAAAGATAGCGAATGCTCACTCTGCATAAAACAAGGTCCTAGCAACCTTAAGTGGGATAAAAAAACGTGATGATTTGGGTCTGCAACACCGAATAATTTAACAGTGACAAATCCAATTTCTCCTCCAGCTCCTCAGCTGAAGTGCAGAGTCACTCATTTCCAAACGGCTCACAGTTAAGTTGTGGAGAAACAAGCTGCATTCAAGCGTTTTTGACATAATAGACACATCCTTTCGCCACGTGTACGACTGCATTAACAGGAGGTGTAGTTGGAACGCAAGTTGTCCATTTGCAACCTGATCACTGATCAATATTTTACAATCTATTTAAGATGCAGCACTAATCCAGGGAGCGTAAGACAGTGTGATTAGATAGAGCGTACTAGGCAAAGTAAATTGTGTATGCACGCCTTTTTCTGGACTGACTGTGCATTTTACGGTGTTTAATTAACTTTACCATCTCTTACACACTGTTCACACTCCCCTGTACTTTGTGTCAAATACCCAGTGAGCTTTGTTGTTTACCCCTGTGGCTGTACTTCCCTTTCCCTCCCAGATGGGTGGAGCATCCTCTTACAGCACCCAGTTCCTGTCTCATGCGGGCCCCCGCGGCCCTCCAGGGATGGTCTCTTCCAGGCCGGGACCTCCACCGCCCGGCGGAGGCCTGTATCCTTCTCACCCTGCCCAGGCTCAGAAGATGCCCCAGCACGGAGGTTATCCTGGGCAACAGCAGGGGCTCAAACGGCCTTTCCATTCAGAGGTCAGTGAGCGGGGGGGAGATGTTTGCTCATACATTGAAAACGCAGAAGGCCGACATACTTCTTAAAATCTTAATGTTAGAGGATTTCCCTGCACTGGTGTGGTTTCCTGTAGCCTGGCTCCGCCCTCAATTGCGCTCAAATTTAATTTTCCTTCAGTACATCGTCAGGTTTTTGGTATATTCTTGGGTTTTCTCTGGCCAGGATCTTGGTAGGCGGTGTCTGACGGTGCCGGTTGGGGGCGTGATGACTAGTGGCAATAATAGTCACAATAAAGACAATGGAACAATGACCAGAAATAGTATTTGTAGTAGTTCATGGCGTAGCAGGGCACTGCAGGGCGTTACAGGACGTAGCAGGGCACACTAATCCATTTATTTGTACGAGAAAATAACCGACAATGAACATAATCATTACATTTTTTGGGGGGGGGGCTGAATGTTGGACAGTTTTTATTAAAGCTACATTATGTAAGAATTTCTCCCATCTAGCGGTGAAATTGTATATGACAACCAACTGAATATTACTTTCTAGCCCTTCCTCCTACGGTGGCCGAACCCGAAATGATCTCTTAGTATCTCCATCGTTTACACGCAACTGTTCTTGCCACTCCCAATATTAACTTTGGTCTTGTTGCTTTGCCTGTCGCGTTATCGTTTTAATTCTCTTTTTGGCATCCCTGGCGAGTAATCCTCCCGCTGGCATTCGTCACTGTGCCACTGCGCAAATGGCGGAGGGTTGTCCCTCTTTGGCTAATGTATTTTAAAGATGGAGGTATGTCCCTCTTTGGCTAATGTATTTTAAAGATGGAGGTATGTCCCTCTTTGGCTAATGTATTTTAAAGATGGAGGTATGTCCCTCTTTGGCTAATGTATTTTAAAGATGGAGGTATGTCCCTCTTTGGTTAATGTATTTTAAAGATGGAGGTATGTCCCTCTTTGGTTAATGTATTTTAAAGATGGAGGTATGTCCCTCTTTGGCTAATGTATTTTAAAGATGGAGGTATGTCCCTCTTTGGCTAATGTATTTTAAAGATGGAGGTATGTCCCTCTTTGGCTAATGTATTTTAAAGATGGAGGCGCTACATGGCGGCCGTCATTCGAGCGAGTCGCTCGTATGTATTCTGAATGATTCTGAATGTCAGATTCTACGCTTACGAGAATACTTTGATTAGATGGTGGGAGTATTTACACGTGAATGAGAACATATTTGTGAAAGAACAAAGGTTGCTACGAATCAACTCAAAACATTTAGGTTAAAATGTATGGCTGACATGATTTTACCTTAACACATACTAGAGGAGAGGTGCAACAACTAGCAACAAAATATGTATTTGGCAACCAAGCAATGCGGTGACTCAGTGTTTCTGTGGTGTTGTAACACAGGTGTGAGGCGCAGCTTCTGTCTGAATTGTAATTTGACCCGTTTCCTCCCGTGGCTTGTGTTTCTCACCAACCTCTCGTACACCAGTAACCTTTTCCTGTCTGTGTGTTCAGGGTTTTCCAGTGCAGCAGTACGGCTCCGGTGGGATGTCGGGGTACCCTACCCAGCCTCTGCAGTACCCCACTGGTCCACAGCAGCGGTGTCCCCCCTCACCCTCTTACCCCTCCAGTCGGATGCCTCTCATGGGGCAGTACACTTCTGGATCACACAACCCGGCACAGTTCCCCCCTGGAGCCGGCCAGCCCAATCCTCCACAGTATTATAAGGTAGTCCACTTCTGTTTCCTTTAATAAAAACAGAGCCTGGCTGATGCCGGACGTCTGAGGCCGACATCGATATTTGAGTTTCAGTTTAGTTTATTCACAAAACAGTTTAAAAGACGAGTACAATCATAAGAAATAACGCAGATATGTGAAATGGGACACCCTGGTAAGCTATCTGAAGCTTTTATACAGAGGCCCAACGCTTTGTCTAGATTAAAACGAAAACAAAACCAAAATGATATGAAGGACACACATTCTACAGGAACAGTAAGCTGCTATCAGCCTCAAACATGCATCCAAAATATCAAATCAGCCAGAATTCTGTTTAAAGAAAAACCATAACAAAAAGGTTCAGTAGTAATCCCTTAAAGTTTGTTATATAAATATTTGTAAGTTGGTAAAGATGTATTTATATGAAACTTCTCAAAAGTTACAAACAGCTTCACAATGAAAGCAATTACTGAAAAAAAAAAACATTTTGTAAACGGTCAAAGAGCGAAACAAAGTCAACAGAATCAAATGTTGGAGCAACAAAATAGATTTTACAAAACATAAATCATAAGTTAAGAAAAGTTTTGGCTTCTCAAATATGAGGATTTGCTGCTTTTCTTAATCTTATGTGATAAACTGACTGACTGAAGTCTTAGGGATTAGAAAGTTGGTTGGACAAAACGGGTACACTCGGGCGCACATAGTATTATTTTAGTAATCGGATAATCGTTTTAGTACTTTTTTTAAGCAAAAAAGTTCAACTTTTGCTGCTTTCATGCTTCCTAAGTGTTCAAATTTCATGCTTTCCTTTGTCATACATGATAATAAAATGAATAGCTTTGGAGTTTTTGCACTGTTGGTCAGCTAAAACCCCCTGGGGAAACTACACTGTTGTATTATATTATGTTTCACTATTTTCTGACATTTGTATTGTATTGACAAATCAATCAAACACAATGACTGAGTCTTATGATTGTTGAACTTCACGCTAGAGGAGGGCGTTGGGATTGAGATCCCGCGGGACCCAACACAAATATCGCGGGTGCGGACAGCTTTAACGAGGCTCCGGCTGGGAGCGGGCGGTCCAAAAATTAGACAGCGGGCCCCGAGATTTTTTGTAAAGCTGCTCCTGATCAGTGCTCTGACTGACTGTTGGTTTCGCCTAGCTAGGTTTCATTAGAAAATCAGCATCCAGTTAAACACCAGCCAAACGCTTTATTAACACTCCTCTATTTCCTCTCTCTCTCACTCTCTCTCACTTCTTTCCCGGGGCACTGTGCCCCGCCCCTTTCTCCTACGGCGACCTGAGGGATCCAATCAACAGGGACTTTAACATGAATACCTGTTAGAGAGTGTGTAAAAAGACAGGTGAACGAAAGGAAATAAAACCACCAGAGTAAAACAAACCACAGCCAACAACACGTTCTAAAATAAGTAAAATGATGCACTAGAACGTGATTTTGCTACGTATTACCGACAGATATGCATATTTATTAATACTACACAATAAAATAACTAGTTTCCCTGCGGGAGGGGGGAAGGCCCAAAATCAATGGTCAATCTATTGACAATCAATTTAATGTTTGCCGTGTGGGCGGGACCCAACACACAAGAAGCCAAGAAGTAGAGTCCCGCGCAGGGCTCTACTTCTCGGCATACAGATCTAATTTTTTCAACACGGTTTAACTCTTTGGGGTCCAGATGGATTGCTCCTTAGTCAGTCAGTCAAAGTCAAGTTTATTTCATCCATAAAAATGGTAATTACAGTGCTCAGTGTCTGGTGTCCTGTCTGTGTTTTCCAGTCGGAGCCGTTCAACGGTCAGGGCAGTCTGCCACCTGGAGGAGCCGGAGGATACAACGCCTTCACGCAGGCTGCAGTCAACGGGGTAAGTCATGTATGCACTCAACTCACCCACTGATAAAGGCCTGAGGAATAACGCAGAGAAATATACCGTAAGGTGCTTTTTAAGGAGCTACTTTGGAGTTGTAAACACCCCTTATCCTCGTCTCTCAGCCAGGTCGGGGTGGAGTGATGCCCGGGTATCCCAGCTCCCCGATGGGAGGGAATCCCACGCCTCCGATGACACCCGGGACGTCCATACCTCCCTACCTGTCCCCGGGCCAGGACACGAAACCCCCGTACCTCCCACCGGACACCAAACCCAACATCAACACCCAGCAGGTCTCTACAGGTGAGACACGACTCTGCAGTAAACGCACCACACAAAGCAGAGAAGATATTCTGTCATCCTTTACAGTCGGTGCGTCTACATGCAGTCTTCTCCAGTATGCAGCTTTCTTAAAAGTCATAAAAAGGTTATTGGATTAGATAATCGCAGAAACCTACGGCCGCGTATTAGGGCCTTTTGTAGGAAACATATACAGTATATATTACGGAGCCAGGGGAGAGGGGTACTATTCAGAGAAAACAACACTATCGCACGATCCTGATAGATATAGATAGATATCCGTAGAGGAATTACATTTTGTCCCTGGGGCATGTTAAGTTCCTGTGAAAGTGTCTCCGTGCTCGGTGGAAACGCCCCTGAAGGCAGGCTCTCGTTTTTCACTAAAGGTAACCCGAGCGACGACCTGCGCCTGACGTTCCCGGTACGAGACGGCGTGGTGTTGGAGCCGTTCAGACTGGAGCACAACCTGGCCGTCAGTAACCACGCCTTCCAGCTGAGAGACTCGGTCTACAAAACGCTCATGTTGAGGTAGGAAGACTAACCAATCACGCACCCTCACCTCTTCCGTTTGTTTGTTTGACCGGACACTTGTGTTGTTACTAATGGTATGCACAAACTGTTGCTTCCATATTTTTAAGCCTTTGGCCTGTTGCATCTTTTCATGAGCTCCTCATCACTGTTGATAAATGATGGTTGATTTCAATTTCATGGGTTATGTGTTGCAAATGTGTGTGTGTGTGTGTGTGTCTGTCTGTCTGTCTGTCTGTCTGTCTGTCTGTCTGTCTGTCTGTCTGTCTGTCTGTATTCATGGGGTCCAAAAACCAGGCGTCCGGTATACTTGTGGGGTCCCTACAGCTTTGTGGGGCCAAAATGCTCGACCCCACAAGTTTAAAGGTCTGTTTGAGGGTTAAGACTTGGTTTTAGGGTTAGAATTAGGTTATGGTTAGGGTGAGGGTTAAGGTTAGGCATTTAGTTGTGATGGTTAAGGTTAGGGTAAGGGTTAAGGTTAGGCATTTAGTTGTGATGGTTAAGGTTAGGGTAAGGGTTAAGGTTAGGCATTTAGTTGTGATGGTTAAGGTTAGGGTAAGGGGCTAGGGAATGCATTATGTCAATGACGGGTCCCCACAAAGAGAGTGCCACAAACCTGTGTGTGTCTTATTTACTATGAGGTCTGTGAAGTAGTCCTTCTCATAACTGTCTCCGTGCTTTTCTTCTTTGCCGTTGACTGAGAGCGTGTAGTTGTAGTACTGCGAGTTCCCCACCTGTAATATATGAATGGCAAAAGCTAGGACAAGAGAAATACTTGGAAATATAATGTTGTTTGTGTGCCTTTGCTGTGTATGCACGTTTTAAATGTGGACGTACACCCTCTGTCCATGTTGCTGAAATACGTGCCAGAACAGATGGGATGAAAAGCGTTGCCACGGAGATATTTTGTATTTTGGCGTTAAGAGAGGTAACGGACTATTTAGCTGTCAGAATAATAGGCCGTCTGACCTACGGCGAGGCAGCTCAGCTGCATGTCACTTTATATTCCTTCTCTAGCTTTATACAGCGTCCGACTCACCGTGCTGGATAAAGTGAAAGTCCCTTTCCTTGTCAGTGTTTTACCAGTTTAAATTAACAGGCCCGTTTGTTTTGAAGGGAAGGAGACCTCTGCGGATAATTTTGCTCCTGGTTTGTGCCGTTTGGATTGTTTAATTGATCGTCATTACAATTAAATATGTTTATTTTTTTGTTAAAACGTTTATGTGCGTCAGGGCACCCCCTTGAAAACGAGATCTCAAGGGATTTGTCCTCAAATAAAGATTAAAGATAATCTCTCTCCACTGTCGTGACTCCAAACTAGGCTTTTACTCTCTAAAGAATCATGGAGGCAGGAAAGGAACAGTGTTTTTAAGGATATATCTATTTGGGGATTACCATAAAAGGCTTTTATAACTCCGTCTGTAACATGAAATGTGGCTTTCAGTGTGAATTCAGAGCTCTCTGTTGCACTTCCTGAGTGATCTGAAAAACACCAGATAAAGAAAATGAGGAATGTTTGAAAACCCCACCCAGTCTCTCCCTGAGCCGTGTGTTGTGTCGCCCCCTGCAGACCGGATCTGGAGTTGCAGTTCAAGTGTTACCACCACGAGGACAGACAAATGAACACTAACTGGCCTGCCTCTGTTCAAGTAAGCATCACCGGCCTTTCTTAACATGTTATCGCTCAAGTCTTTAAGATGGTGATCTCTCTCTCTCTCTCTCATAGGGTTATATGGTGATTTTGGGCCTTTTTTGACCTTCTTTTCCTTCATTGTGTTGAAAGTGTCCTCACTTGATGCTATTATTGACTGTTACACTTTAATGTTGTGATAATGATTTATACATTTTCAAGGATATTACTTACAGTAGTGTGTTAACAGTGTTAAAAGTCTATGATGTAATACAGTTTTTTGGATTCAGCCGTCAAAAACGAGGCTAAACAAAGTATCAAATGGATTTACTTGTCATTTAATTTAATTCTCTGCCCTTTTTTTACATTCTGTATCAGGTGAGCGTCAATGCAACTCCTCTGTGCATTGAAAGAGGGGACAACAAGACCTCCCACAAGCCCCTGTACCTAAAGCCAGTGTGTCAACCGGGACGTAACACCGTACAGATCACAGTGACCGCCTGCTGTTGTGTGAGTAGCCTTTGAGTGACACCTTGCAGTCTAACCACCGGGCGCGTCTGTGCTGCGTTCCAGTTTTGTTCCGTCCTCCGCCACGCGCCATACCACACCGGGAGCGCCTCGGTAGCGGAGCGTCTTGGTGCACGACTCCTAGATTTTATTGTCTCCACAACAGGGGTGTCAAACTCAATTTCACTAAGGGCAACACTGGTAAATTTGAAAAACGTTAAGGGCCAGACATGTGATGTTTATTGACATGCTTTTATTTATTTTATTTTATTTTATTTACAGTTCGGTCCACATAAAGCCCTAAAAAAAAGTCAGGAAAAAAGTTCCTTAGCCATCGTAGAATTCAGCAAATCAAGTAAAAAAAAAAATGCATTTTAAATTTAAAAACGACTACACAGCCGACTCACAACAACCTTTCGATACCCTGAATATGAAAACTCTCCGGTTGTGCAACTTGTGTGTGAATTTCTGAGTCTCGAAGTCGGTAAATCTGCCAAAATGGGCCTTAAGTGTGGTGCAATTGCAGTTTGAAAACCGTTTTCTTTTTTGTTTGGCTCAGAACTAAGCGGGCCAAAATCTATCGTAAACCTGAATTGACATGCGGGCCGGATCAACATTTGCGAGGGACCGGATTTGGCCCACGGGCCTTGAGTTTGCAACATGTGCTCTACAAGTAGGTAAAAAGAACAATCAGGTGTTTATTAAGCTAGTATCTACCTTCCACTCCAAGCACTCCTGCAGTTAAACTCCATGTCTTCTCTTTTCTGCCGTTGTCTTTAAAAAAAAAAAAAAAAAAAAGAAAAGGGAAAAAAAAAAAATAAATATCTGTGGTGTCGTATTATGTTTTACCACCTCCAAGATCAATCTCTCGTCGTCCGTGGTGTTGTAGAGGAGACATCTATTATATATGGGGGGGTCTTTCGGTGAATTGACTGGATGCTCTTGCTGTTTACCTTCCTGCCCGGCTGAAGCATGGACTTGAACAGCAGCATAGAATTGAATTTTTCCACGCCCAGTGGAAGATAAGGGGGTCAGCGATCGGTTTCCACAGTCACCTAACTCGTTAAATGTCTTACAATAAACAAATCGAAAGCCATTTTAAACCCCTCTTCCCTCCCTCTCCTGTCTCTTTCCAGTCCCACCTGTTTGTGTTACAGTTGGTCCATCGGCCGTCGGTCCGGTCCGTCCTGCAGGGTCTGATGAAAAAGAGACTCCTGCCGGCCGAGCACTGCATCACTAAGAGTGAGTTTACACCCCGCCGGCTTTCATTTTCAAATCATTTTGGTTCACAACTGTAGCTGCTTTTTCCATTCTCAGTTGTATCATTCCATCAGTAAAGCAGTTTACTTTTTTAAAGAAACAAACCTCCTTTCTTCAACGCAGGTGCGTTGGAAAATAGTCACAGACTTGAAGAAATCGTCTCTTTTTCTTTGCTTTTAAAAAAATGTTTAAAAAAAAAAAAAATGTTTTATAATGGAAACTGCAACTTAACCCTTTGTGTTGTCTTCGGGTCCAATTTGACCCGTTTTTCAAAATGTCTGTATCAGAAATATGGGTTTCTTTTTAACGACCTAATTTGGATGATACCATACATCGCGCTTCGCAAGTACAACAAAAGATAGGATCTCTACTTGCATTGACTTTTTGGTGTTTAATTAAAAAAAAAAAAATAATAATAATTAGCATTTGAAAAAACTTTTTTTTTTCTAAACCAGACTGAACATTTCTCAAGAATTAGGTATACATTCCTATAAATGAGGTGTACTGGCCATGAATTCCAAAAATTAGTGTAACACTGGTATTACGTTGGTGTTTAGAAATGAAAATGAGCATTAAACGTAAAAAAAGAGCCAAAAATTTTAACAAAAAAGTGACAAGTTGATAAAAGAGACGAAAACGTCACAAAAAGTGTCAATATTCAGCACGACAAGTCCATGGTCGAATGGAAGACAACACAAGGGTTAATTGTATGCATTGCTTGTGCTGTGGTGTAAAACCTTTAGTGACCCAGTGGCTGATATGAAGACCCTCCAGGCGTCTGAATCCAGAATATGCTCCGAGTTGTTCTCAGCAGCACATTTGACTTTTTTCATGAAGTCGTAAAGTAACCGTACTTTCTTATCTTCATTGTTTTTTTGTTTCAGTAAAGAGAAATTTCAACAACGGCACCATCCCCGGGACCCCTGGGCTGAACGGAGAGGACGGTGTAGAGCAGACGGCGATCAAAGTTTCCCTTAAATGCCCGATCACGTTCAGACGAATCCAGCTGCCAGCCAGAGGGCACGACTGCAGACACATACAGGTGGGGGGGGGCTCCCCACTAGTTTAGATCAACCAAAGTACCTTTCCAGGATAAAGCCGGACATCCGGTGCCTAGGCCACACACAGGATGTCAGGCTTTGTGCCTCGCCTTCCGTTCCCTCCATGTTGCAGTTCTCAAAATTCTTTCGCCAAGGGAAACAACAACCTTCGAGCTGGCGAGCTACACACTGAAAATGTCATGTTTTGAAGAAAGTTTTAAGCGGGCATAAGGCAGGCCTGCTTGGTTCTTTCGGGGGAATGATTGTAAAGATTTACAAAGAATATGTTTAGGGCATTTCCTCTCTAACTGGGACGTTTTGGGACCGATTGGTGGGATTGCTGTGGAGGAAGTACACACGGAGATACACTGTTAAGAGCCGATGAGGTTTAACCATGGATCAGCTAATTTAAATGGCTCACGTTACTGTGTTGTGTGAACAGCTAACTTCATTTAACCCTTGTGTTGACTTCCCGTCCACCATGAACTTGTTGTCCTTGTTTATGGCGCTTTTTCAATGCTTTTGATGCTTTATTTAAAACGTTTTTGTCACTAGTTTTAACGCTTTCTTTGTACATGATAATTAAACCTAAATGACATTTAAATGACATTATACCTACTTTGAGTTAAAACAAAGCAGAAATTATGAATTATTTTGACTAATAGTTAAGATCAGAGGATGTTGCGTGGATCACAGACAGGTTCATGTTAAAGTTGAGTCAGGATATTGTTTTAAAACCATAAAAAAAAAATAAAATTGAATAAAACACCCAAAATGCAACCAAAGTAATCATTAAGTTTACTTGCGAAGAATGTTGCATGGTTTCTATACAACGTACATGCGTGCATCCAAGTTATTTTTGGGCAATTTGGTTGAAAGAAATCCATATTTCTGCTATAAAAAACTTGGAAAACAACACAAGGGTTAATATTATATGTGGCATTGTCTTTTGCGGGGAGCAAATGTTCCAACAAAACAAGTTCCTTCCAGAGACTATTTAGCAGAGCCGGCGCCGCCCGAGACCATTGTGACTGGGTTAAAGAAATGCAAACAACCCAGAGAGGTTTTATTTTCTGCTATCCCAGAATGCATCTGTGGTGCAAATGAATTCTCTCACACTGACTGTCTTTTTATTTTCGTAGTGTTTCGACCTGGAGTCCTATTTGCAGCTGAACTGTGAAAGAGGGACCTGGAGATGTCCTGTGTGCAAGTACGTTCTGCATCGAGGTTTCATTGCACCTTTTTTTTAGAATCGGATCCTGTCAGCGTGGCATGTAACAGCAGTTTGTTTGTCTCGTTCACAGTAAAACTGCTTTGCTAGAAGGGCTGGAGGTGGACCAGTACATGCTGGGGATTCTCGTCTACATCCACAAGTAGGTCTTTATGTGTGGAGTTTGTGTAAATAATTGTATGTTTGTCCTAGTGAAAACCCCCATCTACTCAAGGTTCAAGGTTCTTTATTTGTCATGTGCACAAACATAACGGAAGTAGTCGCCTGCAATGAAAAGCTTCGGCCTCAGGCAACCCCAACAATTCTCAATAAAGAAAATAAGCAAATAAAATATGAATGAAGTAAATCTGCAACTAACGATTATTTTCATTGTTGATTAATCAGATTATTTTCTGGATGAATCAATAAGTCAATCAATCAATTATATCATAATACTATTTCACATTGTAATATTTTTTTTTTGTAATCTTGCATGCGCGTCCCTGTGTGTGTAACAAGCATAGTGTGTGCGTTGTGTGCACGAGCCTAGGAGCATTTTACTAATGCTCTGTTAAAATAACAATGAAATGCTGCGTCATTGACTTTAGACTAAGTTTTTGTTGGTCAATGGCGCGATTACTTCTCGCTGCCTCAAGATGGCAATACGCCCAGAATGCACCTGAACACACCTCCCTGTAAGACCAGCACGCCCAGAATGCACCTGAACACACCTCCCTGTAAGACCAGCACGCCCAGAATGCACCTGAACACACCTCCCTGTAAGACCAGCACGCCCATGGGCCACAGATGGGCGCTTTTGCTATTTAAATGACGCGGGCGCTGGACGGTCTTAAAATAGCAAAGACACTTGCGTTGGGCTTTGTGCTGCGCCGGATGCAACGTAGGGCCCAAGGTCTCTAAAATGTAAGAAAATGAGGAAAAATGTAGATCAGTGTTTCCCAAAAGCCCAAGATGACGTCCTCAAATGTCTTGTTTTGTCCACAACTCAAAAGATATTTGTGTTTACCGTCGCAGAGGAGAGAAGAGACAAACAAAGGACTCAGTTGGCGTTTCATTTAACAGTAAATAACTAACCTTTGCAGCTCTGGAATGAATAATGATAATAAATGTATACATACTATTGTCTGTGTCTTCCTCTCTCAGTTCTGACTATGAGGAGATCACCATCGACCCGGTGTGCGGTTGGAGGCCGGTGCCAGTCAAACCCGACCTGCACATAAAGGAGGAGCCGGACGGTCCGGTCCTGAAGCGCTGCCGAACGGTCAGCCCGAGTCACATGGTCCTGCCTAATGTGATGGAGATGATCGCCGCTCTGGGCCCGGCGGCGTCCCCCTACCACAGTCTGACTGCAGGTGGCCGCAACACGCCCGACTACAACAGGCCAGGTACGGTAGGGTCAAGACTGAGGAGGGAATCTGTGTACTGGAGGGGGGGTCAGTGGGGAGGAAGCATCCCAGGGTACCCTCTGTCAGACAGCCCCTCTAAGACCGGGAACTGAAGTCATTATCTCTGCTCTCTTCAAAGCCACCAGACTCCTTTGACCAAAACAGTCATTTTACCTCACAGAACACGGCAGTTGCTCAGCAGGAATCTGCAAGAATATATTCCACGGATGTGCAAAGTTTCACAGTATTATGTCATTATAGTATATAAAAAGAATATGAACTCAGGGTTAGCGCTGCACAATATATATCGTTTTTTTTATCATCATCGCAGTATGAACTGGCGCAATAAACAAATTGCAAAAGGTTGCGACGTATCGCGAAAGACACTGAGTTTTTTTTGTGTTAATTGAAAGAAAATATTAGCAGAAAACTGCACTTTAAAATGGAACTGTAACTCATTCTTACTTTTTAGTGCTGCCTTTAATATTCAATTCGATATTCAATTTGTTTGCTAAAATAACATTGGCAATGATTTCCTTTTGTTGGTTTTATATTCAACAAGCAATTTGTTGTAGTCTTTGATATCTGGGGCACCTGGGTAGCTCACCTGGTAGAGCGCGCGCCTGTATACAGAGGCTTAGTCCTCAACGCAGCGGCCACAGGTTCGACTCCGACCTGCGGCCCTTTGCTGCACGTCATTCCCTTCTCTCTCCCCTTTCATGTCTAAGCTGTCCTGTCATAATAGAGGCCTAAAAATGCCACACACAAAAAAATAGTTTGCTATCTGCTTATTTATGGCAAGAAATATCGTTATCGCATATTCTCCTCATATTGCTCAGGGCTATTTAAGTTATAAAAGATCTTTTTATAAACCTGGTGTAAGAAATGAGTCATTTTGACTGGTACAGTATGTGACGTATATATAATCTATAAATACACGTACTTTGCGAAATCACACTTTCCAGCTCAGTCAGTCAGATCATCTGCTCGTAGATGGGAAGTGACCCAGAACAATATTCCAAGACCAGTGTCTCCCCCCACTGTATACATCTTCTTAAACTCCACAGCTGGAAGCACTTTCCCCTCCATGCTGCACTGCTCACTATTATGCAAGAGAAAACAAACCGTCTACAGCGAGCTGTGTTTAATTGGACCTAATATGTGTTTTGTTTTGGTCCCGTAGGGAGCCAGGGATTCTCCAGCCAGGCAGGATTCACGGACTTCCCCAACACTCCTGGCACCCCGACACTCGGAGAGTACGCCTCCTCTGGACCTCCACTCCCCTATCAGTCTGAGCAGGTCAGACACCTTTAACGTACATGTCTTACGTAACCCATGAATGGGCAAAACACACAGGAAGCGTGTTCCCTTTAGTCGACGTAGCTTCTGGATCCCTGCCGTCTCTGTTGGGTTCACTCTGTGCGTTGTCCTTAACGGTTGAGTAGGCAGCAATGTAACCGGAGTATAGATGGATCACGGAGCTTCCTTCACGCACAGACCCAGAGTTAGAGGTATCGGTTATGTAACCGATGTCTGAATGTGACCTAGTTTAAAATGGGCTCCTTTTTCAAACAGTAGACTTAAAAAAGGGAAGATACCACACAAGAAACTTAAAACGTTTTTTCACATGTGGCTCTAATCCTCTTCCGTAAAAGAATAAGAGTCAAGATATTCTATATCTTTCTTATTGTCAATAAATCCCACGAAAAGACAAAGAACGGCAGTATCGTGTTCAAAGTCTGATTGATCTTACGCCCTGAAGCAAGGCAAGTTTATTTATATAGCACATTTCATACCTGTGGCAATACAATGTGCTTCACACAAAACAAAAGCAAGGGTCAGTACATGATCATAAAAATAGTAAAAAAAAAAAATAAAAGCCTGAGAGCATCAAAGCATAAAAAACGTGAAAGATAAAAGCATAAAATAAAGAAAACCATAGTAAAAATCATTGTCTACTACAATAAGGAGTAATGCTACGATGAAGCATTAGCAGAAGGCATCTGAAAAGAGTTGTAGTCTTGAGTCTGGACTTAAAACTGAATAGTTGGGGCGATTTTGATGCCTTTAGGAAGTTTGTTCCAGAGGTGAACAGCTTCATGGCTGAGTGCTGAGTGCTGCCGTTTTTCTAAAAGATGTTTCTTCTCCGAACTTGGAGACCTGAGTGGAACATACTGCAGAAACCTGTCCGATAGATACTTTGGCCCTATTCCATTAAGCGACTTGAAAACAAGCAGCAGTGCTTTAAAGTCAACCCTGTAACTTACTGGGAGCCAGTGCAGGGATTTCAAAACGGGGGTTATGTGCTCAGTTCTTTTTTGTTTTTGTAAGAACTCTGGCTGCTGCGTTTTGTATCATTTGAAGCTGTTTAAGGGTCTTTTTTAGGAAGGCCTGTGAACAGCCCATTGCGGTAATCAACCCTACTAGAGATAAAGGCATGAATCAGTTTCTCTAAGTCATCTTCTGACTTAAAACCCCTACGTTTTTGGCAATATTTTTGAGATTCAAGGCACCAAACGCCTGAATACTCGGAGCGCCGTCCGGTGTGGATTTCGTCTCTGACATCCCTCCATGCATAATACATGTGTTTGAAGACAGGGCGCCGTCTCGACCTGCTGGCATTTGTTTAAAATGTTTGCTGCGTTTGACTAAGTGCGGTGTGAACGCAAACCAAACCGAATGAAGAATACAGCCGTGGTGCAACTTCACCACCGAATCGCACCGCAAAGTTTTTGATTGAAAGTGTTGATTTGGAATATGTGAACAGAAACAGACATGAAATAATCATGAAAACAAAGAAAATCTAAATAAATAACAACATAATAGAAAAAGAAGAAGAAGACATGCCTTTATTTACCATATCCCGCCAGGGATATTCACTATTTTACAGTACAGTTGCACACAGATTACACACAGGCCTGAAACACACACACACACGCTCAGGACTGATGCATGCTATACACACTAAATTGACAGATGCCAGAGTGAGGGGGCCTCGGTGCCTTGCTCAAGGGCAGTTTGGCAGTGCCCAGGAGGTGAACTGGTACCTCTCCAGCTACCAATCCACACTCCGTACTTTGGTCCATACGGTAACTTCAACAGGTGACCCTCTGGCTCCCAACCCAACTCCCTAAGGACTGAGCTACTGCCACCCAAAATATGTCATTTATTATAATAATAATAATAATAATAATAATAATAATAATAAAAAAAATAGATTGATTTAAAATTCACAGCAAAGGATATTGTCAAACACTTGTCGATTTGATAACATATTGGAAAAGTTTACCGAACTGTAAGTGTGAAAGCGCCGTTGGTTTCCGGTTTAGTCCCTGAGAAGCGGGAGCTGTTGCCGGTTGCCGAGTGCGCTGCTGCGTCAGTCACCAACACTGACTGTCTCGTCCTTCTGGCTTGTGAGTTGGTTTAAGAGCCTTTTAACTGAGGCTGAAGTAGACAGCGCTGACTGAGAACATATTCGCTCACCGCGCCGCTAAACCACATACCACCTGTCGCAGGCAGCTGCTCGCCAACAGCAACAACGCGTGTCCTCTACTGTCACACACTTCTGTTCAGTTCAGTTTTTATTCACAAAAAGGTAAAAGGCACGTACAATCATAAGACATAATGCAGATACGTGAAATGGGACACCCTGGTAAGGTATCTGAAGCTTGTGTAAAGGGGTCCAGACACTAGCAAATAATACACATTATAAATGTAATCATATTGTTTGGATAAAAATGTACATGTATTATAAAATAACATTTACAACCTAGAAGGGAAAAACAACTCTAACCCTCCCTAAGTGGTCCCAAGACATTTATTCCACAAGTCTAAGCATTGGTCAAATAGATAAGATGCACAAACATAAATGTATAACAAGTGAGAATAACCGTACAGTGTGCATATTTGGCGGCGTGTTTAGGGATCCTTCCTCAAAAAAAAAAGATGTTTTTCATAAAAAAAAGAAGCAATTTGACATAATTTTGGACTGTTATATCACTGTATCTGTGTCTAAAAAAATCTAGAGCAGATCATAAATAAAAAACACTTGGGGTGGCCTCTAGCTCACCCAGTAAGAGCGTTCGCCCCATGTTAGCTGAGTGCTGCAGCGGCGCAGTGTCATCCCCCATCTCTCTCCCCCTTTCATGTCTATCCACTTTCTAAATAAAGGGGAAAAAGCCCCAAAAAATCTTTAAAAAAATTAAAAAAAACACTTAAAATTTAAAGACGTTGTTTCTGCGCCTTTTTTTTGCCGCATTTCACATTCATTCAGCTTGGGTGCTGCCCAAACACGGCTAGGGTGCTGCACCTGAGACTTATATGGGCAGGGAAAACCTTGCAGTAGAAATGAAATAAAAGTGCTGATGCTCAGCCTCTTTAAAGGAACACGCCACCGTATTTTGGAATAGGGGTTATTCGCCATCTCCCCTAGATTTAGATAGGTGGGCAAACACACAATTGTCTCAGTGCATGCATTGTCTTAGTCCGGCAGCACCGCCGCTAGTTCAGCTTAGCATAGTGAATGGAATTCTTTGTTGCCAGATAGCATAGTTGTGGGTAAAAGTGAGCCTAAAAAGAAAAAAACAAGGTATTATTTCTTGTGGCCTGCGTATTCACAACAAGTACCAATAGCAATGCAGATTAAAGGACAATTCTGGTGCAAAATGAGCCGATGTGTACCCACTCTGTCGTTCTCTGGAATATGTTTTCATGCTAATCGAATGGGTTTGTAGCTTGAAACGAGCTAGCGCGGGCCACGAAAAGACAGTAGCTCCCAAGACGGCTGCTGCCTGTATACGAGAACGCGACTGTCTTTATAAACTATCTTTTTAATAAACTGTCTGTACACTTACAAAGTTCTCAATGCTTCGGTTTACATGTAGGGACCTTCATTATGCTACCGTTGAAGTGTGGTGCTGTTTTGAGCCTTTTTAGCAGTACAAAATAGCGATTCCCATTGGATTAGCATGAAAACATGTCCCAGAGAACAACCGAGTGGGTACACATCTGTTATTAACCCCTAGGTTAATTTTGCACCGGAATTGTCCTTTAAAACTGGGCGATTTCCTAGACAGATATTTACGTGGGACTATATTGGGGCGAAGCACTGCTACTTGGGCGCAGAGATATCACGCAGCACCTGAAAAGACCACAAGGATTACACCTCATGCTTAGTGTTCTCAGTGAATTCAACGTGTTGGGCAGAAGCAGCGTGTTATTTTTAATGACCATAAAATAAAGATTCTCCTGTCTTGTCTCTGTGTCTCCTTCCTGGTCCGTCGCCATCAGACGTCTCATTCTGGGCGGATGGACCACGGCCACAACATCCTCCAGCAGCACGGTTCAGCCGTTCACGGCAATCAGAGTCTCGGCGACGCCGGCAGCCCGCTGCCACAGCGGAACATCAATTCCCAGAGTTCCCGGCTGCAGAGCGAAGGCTCCTTCGGTCTGGGAGGCCCCGGAGCACCCGGAGGAGAGGGGCCCGATCACGCGCTAGATGTGAGTGGACCGACCCGTTGACTCCGTTTTATATAAGCCAGTCCTTCCAGAAAAACGCGATTATGCGATTGCATAATTCAATGCATAATCAGCCTAAGTCCGCATATTTATGCGGGGGCATCAATCATCTTTTTTTCTTTTTTTCTTCAAATACGTCGCACTTTCGCCGCATAAATTGCCGATTTCCGCGCAAAATATTCGGGGCTTGCATGATTTCATAATCCCCGCATATTCGTTGCAAAAACGTTTTTTGCAAGTTTCCGCAATTTCATTGCATAAAATTGCATAAATATCATATAGCATATTCCATCGCATTTTTTAAGAAAACGTGCCGCATAATCAAGGATTTTTGCTCGCAGCAATCACAAAAAAAACTCCGCATTTTTCTGGAAGGACTGGTAAGAGCGCGTACTTGACTGTGACTCCATGTCTCTGTTTGATAGTTGAGGGCACATATATTTCTGAAACTGCTACAAGTGAAATGTGGGACTTTAACTTTTATTTTCCCTGCTATTGGCAAAACTCAAGAATAGAAGCTAATTATCACCACTTCTTTTAAAATACTCCTTTAATATTTGAGAAATTTGCTTATTTGCTTTTTCGCTGAGAGTTAGATGAGAAGATCCATACCACCCTCATGTCCTTACGGGGATTATGAAGCTACAGCCAGCGGCGGGATAGCTTAGCTTAGCATAAAGACTGGAAACAGCTAGCCTGGCTCTCTCTAAAGGTAAAAAACCAATCGACCTAACAGCACCTCCAAAGCTCACTCATTAACACGTCATACCCTGTTTGTTTGAAGGGTAACTTTGATGGTTTTTTCCCCCCTGGATCCTTTTCTCTCCCCATGTTTTATGTTTGTAAGTGACTGATGGGAACAACGATCTTCTTGGTCCAGTATTAAACGAGACACAAGCTGCAATGTAACGTTAACGGGCTATAGCGCACTTTCAGTTTCCAACAAAAAGGATCTTCAGGGTTCATACGTTTTTTGAAAAAACCTGGAAAAGTTATGGAATTTGAAAAATGCAAATTCCAGACCCAGAAAGTTTTGGAAAAGTCATGGAATTTTTTTTAACACAGTATAATAATATGTCATTAATAAATGTATTTACACTTAACCTCAACATTTTATTCGGGGAGCGATATTATGAATCCCACTATGAACCACAGACATTATCATTCATTTTATAGTTAAACCTCTGAGGGTCAACTTTAACACAGATTAGTATTCTTATTGTGTAATGTCAGGAATACATAGTCATGGAAATTTGCTGAAAAGTACTGGTTAAAATGCGTAGGAACTCTGGATCTTACTCAAGAACAGAAAGGTCTATTTCTGCGGGGATCCTTTCCATGTCTATATATATATATATATATATATATATATATACCTGGACCTCTGCCTCGACGCAGAGGTCCAGGGTTCGAGTCCGACCTGTGACGATTTCCTGCATGTCTTCCCCCTCTCTCGCTCTCTCTCCCCTTTCTCACCTAGCTGTCCTGTCCAAACCATAATCTTGAAAAAGTGTAAAAATGACAATTAGTCGTCGTATGGGGCATACTGTAGGAGAATATTTCTTGACCAGCAGCAGTAACTTCAGAGGTGACAACAAAACCTCCTGAGACGTATTTTCGGAGTGATTGTACAAAAATATCACTGCTCATGAAGGTTATCTGAAGCCATATGTATAATTTAAGAATAGGTTACGTATTTTTTATTTTTTTCCCCTTGCCTTGACTCTCCGTGCATCTTCATTGTCTGCACTTAACCTCGACTCCAGTTTTGCTTTCGTACGGAAGAGGATTAGGACCAAGAAATGTTTGATTTCGGAGATTAAAGTCAGAAAATGTATTTTGAGTTCTGAATTTAAAGTCAGAATTCTGACTTTATTCTAAGAATAAACGTGGCCCTAATCCTTTTTTTACGCTAATTTCCCTTCCTTCCCAGTTAAAACATTGAACATAAACTTTTAAAAGTCATGTTTTTTTGCAGAAAAACCTACCACGAGTAACACTGGTGGGTTTGTTTTTAACAATGAACATCTCTGATTGGCTATTCTGCAATGAGCAGCAGAGTTAGCATCTTATCTAAGTTGGCTCTTTAGAGCGTTCATAGATATAATTCTTAAAATTTTGGCAAATACAGACCTTGACCTCCACTATTTATCTCTAATGTAAGTTTTATATCTCCAGACTTTACATTTGGTAGAAATGCAAAGATGAATCAACTTTTAAACAAATTGCAAAGTATTTAGATAATTAATCGTTTTTTCACTTTTTTGTTGTTGGGCAAAAAAGTCAAACTTCTCTGATCGCAGCCTTTTTAAATGTGAATGTGTTCTAGTTTCTTCTCTCCTCTGGGACAGTAAACTGAATATCAAAAACAAGACATCTTGGGCTTTTTGGGGAACTCTGATCCACACTTTTCACCTTTTCCTGACACTTTAGAGACCGAACAACTAATCCATTAATGGAGAAAACAATCCACAGATTATCCGACGGTGAATATAATCGTTGGGTGCGACAGCTACAGTTTGGTGTTGAATTTAATTTTGAATTCTCTGTCTGTCGTTAAGCTTCTTCCTGAGCTGACCAACCCGGACGAGCTGCTGTCCTACCTGGGCCCCCCCGACCTGCCCAACAACAGCAGCGATGACCTGCTGTCTCTGTTCGAGAACAACTGAGCGCCTTCACCTTGTCCCACCGGTCATCTTCCAGCCTCCGCTTGTCCTCCTCCGTTTGTTGTAGCCCCGCCCTCATTGGTCCAAGACAGCTGTGTGTGTGTGTGTGGGTGTGGGTGTGGGTGAGTGTGTGGGTGAGTGTGTGTGTCAGTGCGCGTGTGTGTCAATGGGCACGAGAGTGTGTGTGTGTCAGTGGGTGATTGTGTGTGTCAATGGGCGTGTGTGTGTCAGTGCGCGTGTGTGTCAGTGCGCGTGCGTGTGTGTGTGTGTGTGTGTGTGTGTCAATGGGCACGAGAGTGTGTGTGTGTCAGTGGGCGAGTGTGTGTGTCAATGGGCGAGTGTGTGTGTCAATGGGCGAGTGTGTGTCAGTGAGCGTGTGTGAGTGTGTCAATGGGCGAGTGTGTGTGTGTGTTCGTGTGTGTGTGTGTGTCAATGGGCGTGTGTGTCATTGTGTGTGTCAGTGCGCGCACGCGTGTGTGTGTGTGTCAATGGGCACGAGTGTGTGTGTGTGTGTTCGTGTGTGTCAATGGGCACGAGTGTGTGTGTGTGTGTGTGTGTGTCAGTGGGTGAGTGTGTGTGTCAATGGGCGAGTGTGTGTGTCAGTGCGCGTGTGTGAGTGTGTCAATGGGCGTGTGTGTGTGTGTGTGTGTGTGTGTGTCAATGGGTGAGTGTGTAAATGGGCAAGTGTGTGTGTGTGTCAGTCAGTGCGCGTGTGTGTGTGTCAGTGGGCGAGAGTGTGTGTGTCAGTGCGCGAGTGTGTGTGTTTTGGTGTATGTGTAGTTTGCTGTACTCTGGAGTAGATTGATTGGGGTCTACAGCAACCAGAGGGGACACGGTCTATCATACAGAATCTAACAGCTCGGACTCTGCAGACCAACATTTTAAACTATAGCACAAATCGCAGGCTGAAGGTTTTACGTATAAAGTATTTAATTTATGTTTTTAGTTTCATGGAAGCTGGGATGTGTTAATGAGGAATTAATGGACACATGATACAGTGGTTCCCAAACTTTTTTTTCTTTCTGCCGGGGCGCCCTTTTGCACATTCCTTGTAGATTACTTTGTAACGCAAAACGCTGTATTTCTACTGTTTACCTCGAGATCGCTGCAACAAAATATATTCATTATCATTGTGAGTCAGTTCCCAGAGTTGTAAAGTAAAACCTTTTCTCGTAATATTTTAAACTGCTGTACCCCCAACCCCACACACCTACACGCCATAGCTTATGTTACCTTTCAGTTTGGGAACCACCGCACTAAAGGTTAAAGCTGAGGACATTCAGTATTTTTCTTGTTGTCAACAAACTCCACAAAAAAGAGCACGCGCAACAAAAATGAGACTCGCCAGTGCCGATACCAAACGCCGTCGTATCCGGGTTCACGACGCCATCCGGAGGCGCACACAGCGCGGTGAATTTCGCCGCCTTCTCCAGGAAGTGCATCTGGAGGACTGCCGCTTCCTGCGCTACTTGAGGTAGAGATTTATCTGGGATTCAAAGTGCAAAGTTATGCCGAAATATCCACATGATGATGCCGATTGGTAAAAAGTCAGAATTCGTGCTTTGTCGGGTCCGTCCACAAAGACGACAAGCAAACGACTTTTAAAATGCCTCGTTTGTGGATGGAGTTTGGATCGATCGGTCGGTCATGCTGTGAGGGAGAATCTCAACGCTGATGGGCAAGGCAGCTTCATTTGTATAGCGCATTTCAGCAACGATGCCGTTTAAAAAAAAATTTGCTGAAGAGAGTATTAAAATAGAATAAGACAGGTATGAAATACAATAATAAAAGTAACCGTGCAGTGTCAGAAATGAAAAAATACTTAAAAAAAGGAAGCATCAAAAATCATTCAAAACAATTCGATTTTATATCTAATCGCACTGCACAAAAAGTTCGCTTCACGTTCGTACTTTCAGACTTCCGTACCGTAGTCTAAATCTGCGACATTTCATTCAAGGGATTGTTCAGGTGCTGCCACGAAATTCTGCCGGATGTCCGTTACCTTCCCTCTTTTCGATTTATGAGGACTATGGTTAACTGCTCTTCACATCTCTGCAGGGTAGCTAGACAATCTGAGTTCTCTGTTGTGCGACTAAAACAACTTTTGAACGTACACACGTTCCACCAAAAGAAGTTGCTTCCGGAGGCTATTTTGCAGAGACACCGTGGCTCCGTCCAACGATTGATCGATTTAAAGAAATGCCGATAAACCAGAGCACGTTTTTCTCCCATCCCAGAATCCGCAGCGTAACGTGTCTCAGCCCAAACCCTCTGGATCCTACTGAAGACCGTAAAGTTTTGAAAACGGGTCAAGAGTTTATACGTTCGTTATAATTTAATACTTTTCCTAAAACAGCTGGGCGATAGATTGGTATCAAACAAACGGGAGGAAAATAGTGCATTTGTTGGGGACTATTTTCAGCAGCGGATCAATCCACCTTTGTGAGTTTTCGGGGCAGCAGGACGATGTGTGTGTGTGTGTGTGTGTGTGTGTGTGTGTGTGTGTGTGTGTGTGTGTGTGTGTGTGTGTGTGTGGGATTTATTGACAAAAAGAAGAACCTAGACTATCCCCAGCTTTAACCTGAATACATAAGGATGTAAGATAAGGGAAGCGGCGACTATTTTGTTTCTCTATGATCAGTCCGATGTCGGAGTAAAAGAGTGACCTCCTCGCGAAAAAAAGGAAAAAAAATATGAAGGCCGGGGGCCCAGGTGTACGATAGACTTTTTTTTTTTTTTTTTTTTTAAATATATGAAGTTTGAGCTGAGGTTCATTGTATCTCTGACATCCTTCAGCACTGTGAAATATATATATATATATACATATATATAAACTCCCATCTTTTCCTCCGTTTGGTTTCACCTTCTTTCGAAGGTTATTTTCAAGCATACTGTAAATGAGTACAGCTGTGTGTCGTGGCATTTTCTGCCATTTGAAAGCTACTAGTATGTTTTTAAAAATCATTTTGACATGTATAACCCATCATGACGCGGGTTTGTGTACTGTATAATCAGCTGTTTTCATTAGAGAACGTGTGTGTATCAAATTAATTGTTAACCATGGTAATTTAAATGTTATTTAGTTGGATAATTGATCATTTGTTGGCACTGTATACATAATGTATGTTAGAAAAAAAACAAAAAGTATAAAGCAATTGTAAAAAGGTCATGCTAATGCATGTATGACAGAAAACAGTCAGCGGACATTGAGCAATGCAGTTAAAGATGCAGATGAAATTATTCTTAATACCACTTTGTAAAGCTGACGGGGTTTTTTTCTATGAATGAGCTCACTCTTCGTGGTCCAACAAGAAATAACTGTTTCCCGCCAATTGAGCAACACGATAATGTTATATTTGGAAATGGTGGACTATTTAACTGCAAATTTGCTAGATACAAAGGTTTTTTAATATGTAAACTATTCCACATATTTTGTAAAACATTGTAATTGCCATTATTTTCTATTTATTTTTTAATCATAATCGTCATTGTACCTACAGTTACCTTCCTTGTCCCTTTCCTGAATCTCAGAATCAGAATTAAAAATCACTTTATTTGACACACTTGTCTTCGCAAGGCTCTGGTATTTATAGCTCAACATTCAATTTCATAGTTATGTATTTCATTTTGCAGCAATTGGGAGACTTCAGATACAGTATTAGGGGACCACTAAGGTCTATATAAAAGAGACTTCAGATACAGTATTAGGGGACCACTAAGGTCTATATAAAAGAGACTTCAGATACAGTATTAGGGGACCACTAAGGTCTATATAAAAGAGACTTCAGATACAGTATTAGGGGACCACTAAGGCCTATATAAAAGAGACTTCAGATCAGATACAGTATATAAAAGAGGGGATACAGTATTAGGGGACCTAAGGTCTATATAAAAGAGACTTCAGATACAGTATTAGGGGACCGCTAAGGTCTATATAAAAGAGACTTTCAGATACAGTATCAGATACAGGGGACCACTAAGGTCTATATAAAAGAGACTTCAGATACAGTATTAGGGGACCACTAAGGTCTATATAAAAGAGACTTCAGATACAGTATTAGGGGACCACTAAGGTAAAAGCATCCAAAGAGCACCGTGTCATGGGACCTTTAAGTAGGATTTTGAATGCAGAACGTCTTCTAATGGAGAATTTCTACATTTTGATATTTTACTTAAAGGGATAGTTTGTATCTTTTAGAAGTGAAGTTGTATGGGGTACTTCTCCATAGTCAAGTTAAGTGTACGTTGTATTTAGAATATTTTCCCAGCTGCACTTTGCCATCAGACAGCCCCATTAGCGTGTTCGCGAAGGTAACCAAAGTGGTTATCTCTGCTCTCTTTAAAGCCACC
>NC_041346.1:28902701-29022701 GCF_004354835.1 Perca flavescens
CAAAATGTTGAAAAAAAAAAAGTTTTTGAATCAAGTTAGTTAATGAATCCCAACGTTAGTCTAATTATTGCCAATGGGAACCAAACAACAAGATGAGATTATTGCAGTTGACACATTTCACCACTAGATGTCAGTGCAGGTTGAACTTGATTAGTGCCCTATATATATATATATATATATATATATATATATATATATATATATATATATAAATATATGATACTAAACTTGATTTGTTTTTAGTGGTGCTCTGGTGATACAATCTAATCTAAAAGATACTAAAACATGAAAATAATAACACTGGGAACGGGTTAAATATATAATACAAGTGCAGTGCCCGTGTTCCCTATATCATCATTGCATATAGGCAGCAATCAGTTTTTGGCATGACACCAGTAGCCGGGGAAACGCAATGAATGAGCCTTGTAGGGATGTCGGACCTCTCCGCCGCCGCTGATTTACTGCGCATGTTTGGGGACACATGCACAGAGATTTCTTGATTTATAGATGGATGAGTTTAGTAAACTTGTGAAAGCATTCAATTCCTGTTCAGAGCTGCAATAAGTAACTGATTTGAATGGGTTGTTTGGCCTAAAAAGCAATGTTTAATTCATGCGTCTTCCATGTTCTGTGCTTGAGTTATTGTAAACAATGTAAAGTATGATTGAACTTAATAACAGGACAACTCAGTAATTTAGTAAACTGGGGTGCTGTCTCCAAACCCTTTGATTCTAAGAAGAGTTTACCTCCTAAAAGCTGAAGTCAGCAGAGTTTTAAATGACAAATGAGCTCTGTTGTCAACAAGTGTTGCTGCGCTCCTCATCACGTATCATACTTAATCTTTTTCTCTCATGCTTATGGTAGTATGGGCATTGCAACACACCCAGTATCTCTCTCAAAGCACTCCTCTTCCAGGAATAAAGTAGAGCTTGATAACCCTTCCCTCCTCTTCCTGCTCTCAAACACAGCCAGCTCCACTGTGTCCACTCATTTCCTTGTTCCCTCCCCTTCAGATCTACAGTTTGCAGATGGGTGTAACCAACATGCTGCTGAAGTACAACAGAGTATCGCTGCTGTTTTTAGATCAGAGCTCAGACTAGTTTCACTTCTCAGGAAGTGAGAGTCAGACAGTCGTCACTGAGCGAGAGATGAAATGGCGCAGAAAGGAGTTCAGCTGGACCGGGAAACCTTCTCTTGTTCCATCTGTCTGGATCTTCTGAAGGATCCGGTGACTACTCCCTGTGGACACAGCTACTGCATGAACTGTATTAAAGGTTTCTGGGATGAAGAGGATCGTAAGTACATCTACAGCTGCCCTCAGTGCAGGCAGAGCTTCACACCGAGGCCTGTCCTGCTGAAAAGCACCATGTTAGCAGATTTAGTGGAGGAGCTGAAGAAGACTGGACTCCAAGCTGCTCCTGCTGATCACTGCTATGCTGGAGCTGGAGATGTGGCCTGTGATGTCTGCACCGGGAGAAAACTCAAAGCACACAAGTCCTGTCTGCAATGTCTGGCTTCTTACTGTGAGAAACACCTCCAGCCTCATTACGATGTCGCTCCGTTAAAGAAACACAAGCTGGTGGAGCCGTCCAAGAAGCTCCAGGAGAACGTCTGCTCTCGTCATGATGAGGTGATGAAGATGTTCTGCCGTACTGATCGGCAGCTTATCTGTTATCTCTGCTCTGTTGATGAACATAAAGGCCACGACACAGTCTCAGCTGCAGCAGAGAGAGCTGAGAGGCAGAGAGAGCTCGAGGGGAGTCGACAAAACATCCAGCGGAGAATCCAGGACAGAGAGGAAGATGTGAAGCTGCTTCAACAGCAGGCGGAGGCCATCAGTCTCTCTGCTGATAAAGCAGTGGAGGACAGCGAGAAGATCTTCACCGAGCTGATCCGTCTCCTGGAGAAAAGAAGCTCTGATGTGAAGCAGCAGGTCAGATCCCAGCAGAAAAGAGAAGAGAGTCGAGTCAGAGAGCTTCAGGAGGAGCTGGAGCAGGAGATCACTGAGCTGAAGAGGAAAGACGCTGAGCTGGAGAAGCTCTCACACACAGAGGATCACAACCAGTTTCTACACAACTACCCCTCACTGTCTCCTCTCAGCCAATCAGCATCCAGCATCCATATCCGTCCTCTGAGCTGCTTTGAGGACGTGACAGCAGCCGTGTCAGAAGTCAGAGATAAACTACAGGACGTCCTGAGAGAGAAGAGGACAACCGTCTCACTGACAGGGACTGAAGTGGATGTTTTACTGCCACCACCAGAGCCCGAGACCAGAGCTGGATTCTTAAAATATTCACGTGACATCACACTGGATCCAAACACAGCACACACAGAGCTGTTATTATCTGAGGGGAACAGGAGAGCAACAGTAATGGGTCAACAAGAGTCTTATTCTAGTCACCCAGACAGATTCACTGACTGGCCTCAGGTCCTGAGTAGAGAGAGTCTGACTGGATGTTGTTACTGGGAGGTGGAGATGAGAGTAGCAGTTTATGTAGCAGTCTCATACAAGAATATCAGCAGAGAAGGGGGGTCGAGTGAATGTGGATTTGGACACAATCACAAATCTTGGGCGCTAGAGTGTAACAACAACAGTTATATATTTAGGTACAACAAAGTCCAAACTCCCATCTCAGGTCCTGTGTCCTCCAGAGTAGGAGTGTACCTGGATCACAGTGCAGGTATTCTGTCCTTCTACAGCGTCTCTGAAACCATGACTCTCCTCCACAGAGTCCAGACCACATTCACTCAGCCCCTCTATGCTGGACTTTTTCTTTATACTGGAGCCTCTGCTGAGTTGTGTAAACTGAAATAGACAGAAGTCATTTAAGGGTTAAATTCTGTGTTTTAACTCTTCAACTTATTCAGGGTTCAACAGTAAGGGTTGCCCGATGGCCCGGGGCAAATAAAACACCACATGGGGCAAATAAATATAACAACCCACCTGCCTGACATGAGATGTTTAAAAAAAAAAAAAAAAAAAAAAAAAAAAAAAAAAAAAAGCTTTTACAATTTTGACGGTTTTTACATTTTCCAAGTAATTTTTTATGTTTTAGGACTTTTTGCTTTTACATTTGACTTGTTTTCCAATGATTTCGACTTTTATAAAAAATGTTTTTTCACAATTTTTTTTGAAGTTTTTTACTTTTTCAATGCTTTTAAAAAAAAGTTTTTTTCAGACATTCCTCTTCGAGGTTTAAAAAAAGAAAGGGGCCAGTAAAAACTGCCTCTGGACAAGTAGAAAGCTTAACGTTGAACCGTGTTATTTTAGTCTCCGTGTTTGTTGCTGAGAGCTGATTGTTTATGTCATTCTATTTTTTTTGACGTTTTTGTTGCTTTTATCAATGTTTTTTTTGTCAGTTTTTCAACATTTCTTTTTTTGAGATGACCATCACCTGTTGCTTTTTTCAGCCAACATTTCCTCTTTGAGACAATAAATATTAAACTAAAACTGTGTTTCATTAGTAGTTCCCCCCTTAATATTACGTAACACTGTTACCATACATTGCCAAAAGCCACAAGGGCATAACTGCAAAGCATTATGGGTGATATTTCCCTCTGAAGTGACCATCGTTGTTCACTCACTCCCTCTCCCGTTGCCTGGTCGTATCTAAGGTCCGTCCTATTTACTGGAGCAAGTTAACAACATTTGCATTGCAAAAAAGAATATTATGGGATGGGAATGATTGTTCCAGGTATTAGAGAAACAACAGAGCCGTGCAGAGGCCTGTGAAGGGGCAGAGGCTCAAAGTTAAAAAGGGGCATACCTGATTTTAAACCTCCAGGGGTGTGTACAGTATAGGCCTTGATACTGATGTTACCTTTTCATATATTAACATGTATTACAACACTGTAAGGAAGGAGATATAAAAACCTGTCCTAGTATAAAGAATACACCACTATGTGTAAAAAAAATAAATAAAATCAGTCAAATAAAGTTTAGTCTTTAACCCTTGTGTATTCCTTGGGTCAAATTTGACCCATTTTAAAAGCTTTTTTATATCACAAATATGGGTTACTTTCAACCAAATTTCCCCAAAATAACCTGGATGCATGCATGAACATTCTTCACAGATAAAACGAATCATTACTTCCATTGAATTTGTTTGTTTTTTGCATAAACCAGTCTGTGATCCACTCAACATCCTCTTATCTTAACTATTAGTCAAAATAATTCATAATTTCTGCTTTTTTAAACTCAAAAATGCGGTATAATGTCATTTAAGTTCGGTTTATCGGCCATTAATGAAACAAAGCGTTGAAAAAAGCAAGAAAAACGTTGGAAAAGGACAACAAGTTGATGGTCAACAGGAAGACGACGCGAGGGTTAAGCGATCAGAAGAGTCAGATGTGCGTTGTGTGGGTGAGGAAGAGAGAGAAAGTCAAAGCCTGCTGACACTGCTAAGAAGTGTCTCAGTGGGACTGACCTGATGTCATGTTCAGCTTACTGGTTCCAGAGGGAGCTACAGCCGGGGACATGCTTCCAGGAGACATGACTGCTCCACACAAAGAGCTCAAACTGAATGTAATGGGTCCGGGGCCCCTAGGGGGTGTTCAGAGTTACTGCAGGGGCCCACCAAATTATTATTTTTAAGTTATTATTCATTTTTTTAAACTTTTTCATTACAAAAACAAAACGTTGCACATCTATAACATGCGACAGGTCCGTTGGAGGGGGAGACGTTAGTCAGATGTTGCAAAGAAACTCCTGTGTACTGTCTGACTTACAACAAATAAATGTAATAATAGGCAACGTTTTGGTACTAGACCATCATCAGGCTAAGTAAATGTAATAATAGGCAACGTTTTGGTACTAGACCATCATCAGGCTAAGTAAATGTAATAATTTGGCAACGTTTTGGTACTAGACCATCATCAGGCTAAGTAAATGTAATAATAGGCAACGTTTTGGTACTAGACCATCATCGGGCTAAGTAAATGTCATAATGGGCAACGTTTTGGTACTAGACCATCATCGGGCTAAGTAAATGTAATAATGGGCAACGTTTTGGTACTAGACCATCATCGGGCTAAGTAAATGTAATAATGGGCAACGTTTTGGTACTAGACCATCATCGGGCTAAGTAAATGTAATAATAGGCAACGTTTTGGTACTAGACCATCATCGGGCTAAATAAATGTAATAATAGGCAACGTTTTGGTACTAGACCATCATCGGGCTAAGTAAATGTAATAATAGGCAACGCGTTTTGGTACTAGACCATCATCGGGCTAAGTAAATGTAATAATAGGCAACGTTTTGGTACTAGACCATCATCGGGCTAAGTAAATGTAATAATAGGCAACGTTTTGGTACTAGACCATCATCGGGCTAAGTAAATGTAATAATAGGCAACGTTTTGGTACTAGACCATCATCGGGCTAAGTAAATGTAATAATAGGCAACGTTTTGGTACTAGACCATCATCGGGCTAAGTAAATGTAATAATGGGCAACGTTTTGGTACTAGACCATCATCGGGCTAAATAAATGTAATAATAGGCAACGTTTTGGTACTAGACCATCATCGGGCTAAGTAAATGTAATAATAGGCAACGTTTTGGTACTAGACCATCATCGGGCTAAGTAAATGTAATAATAGGCAACGTTTTGGTACTAGACCATCATCGGGCTAAGTAAATGTAATAATAGGCAACGTTTTGGTACTAGACCATCATCGGGCTAAGTAAATGTAATAATAGGCAACGTTTTGGTACTAGACCATCATCGGGCTAAGTAAATGTAATAATGGGCAACGTTTTGGTACTAGACCATCATCAGGCTAAATAAATGTAATAATAGGCAACGTTTTGGTACTAGACCATCATCAGGCTAAGTAAATGAAGGGAGTTTCTTTGCAACATTTGAAAGTTTTTTTTATAAATTAAAATGTCTTAATTATTCCATCCATCCATCCCAAGATAACTGTTGTCCGCTTATCCGGGGTTGTGTCGCCAGGGAAGCAGCTCCAGCAGGGGACCCCAAACTTCCCTTTCCTGAGCCACGTTAACCAGCTCTGATGGGGGAGTCCCGAGTCCCGAGTCGCTCCCAGGACTAGGTGGAGATATAATCCCTCCACCTAGTCCTGGGTCTTCCCCGAGACCTCCTCCCAGCTGGACGGGCCTGGAACACCTCCCTAGGGAGGCGCACAGGGGGCGTCCTTACCAGATGCCCAAACCACCTCACCTGGCTCCTTAGTACTCAGTTCCTCAGGGATGACTGAATGTCTCACCCTCTCTCTAAGGGGGACGCCAGCCACACCTCCTGAGGTAACCCATTTTGTCCGCTTGTACCCTGGATCTCAAATTATTAGCAAATATAAATCATAAAAAGCCATAAAAGTTTGTGAAAAAAAACACATTGATGATGGGCTTACTGACCTAAAGGTAAGATAATCACTGGTAGCCATCCACGGATACAGTTAATAAGGATTCACTGTGCCCACATGGATGTTTAACATTAAAACTTGATTCATTAAATCATGCCAACAATTATTGTAATAGCTTAGTATTCTATGCACTAAAAAGGTATGTATAAAGACTTTAGGCTGCCCTACACGTTATTGTAAGCCCAGTTTAATATGCAACTCTATTTTATACAATATGTGTAGTAGGGGGTCCCTACTCCGTCTCTCTTTCAGTTAAGGGGTCCTTGGCTTAGACCATTAAACACAGAACAGTTTGGATTGTTTCCAGTTTCTGAAATGTGAGGATTTTTCTGCATTGGGTACTTTTACTTTTAATACTTTAAGTACATTTTCCTGACGATACTTAGGCCTTCATACTTTTACTTAAATTGCATTTTCAATGCAGGACTTTTACTTGTGACAGTGTTTTCACCGTGTGGTATTAGTACTTTTTCTTAACTAAAGTCTATCACTGATGTAGCCTTCAGTAACTGACTAAATGTAAGTTAGTCTTCTCACCAGGTGGGATTTCTGCCAGAATAGACAATCATTAGTGCACTTTAAATACAAATAGGGTTTTAGTTGGTTGGTTTAGGAGCTGTCATGGGAGTAGACAACATATAAAAACACTTTTATTTTCATGTAGGGACACATATTTCCAGAAGATAGCCACCTCCCTTTTCTTCCCCACTGAAAGGCATTTTAACCGCACCTATTATTTTGGGGTGGGTTAGATTTGAACACGTTTGTACACGCTTTCAATGCTTTCAACTTTTTTTTCAGAAACTGCTCATTGCTCCGCCCCTGTTAGCAACGTTTCCAACCGCTTAACTCCGCCCATCTTCATACCTATTGGTCCGTTCTTGAGCCTGAACATTGGTTGTGATTGGCTGTCGGCTGCCTCTGCGTCTCCGGTGCATAGGCTCACATAAATACAGAAGTGTATCCTGTCTGGCACGCTGTCCATACAAGTTTATCTTTTACACCCTAAAGCACGAGCTCGTTGGGAAACATGGCAAAACCCAGAGTTTTCTTCGACATCACTATTAATGGAGCTAAGACTGGCAGGATTGTAATGGAGGTAAGGAAAGCATCACTTAACTTCCACTCAACTATGGTTTAAAATCGGCGGCTTAAATGTGTTTTACATTTAACCCAAGTATGAGTTGCAAAAAAAGGCCTGTGTGTGTGTTTGTTTTGCAGCTCCGGGCTGATGTGGTCCCAAAGACTGCAGGTAAGTTTGTGAAAGCTTTCTAAAGTTGATTGCATGCATCAGTAACTGTAACCACAGAGTTGCTGCTGCTCTGGCTTTTTACTTACACACGCACACACACACACACACACACACACACACACACACACACACACACACACACACACACACACACACACACACCTGAAAGGGATTTGTGATTGGCTATCAATCCTCACCTGAGCGTCTGGGTTTAAAATGGAGGCGAGGCTGTGGGTGACTCAGTTTGTGAGAGCCTGCATAACAAGTTGGTAGAGCCAAAAAAAAAAAAGTGTGTAAACCGTGAGGAGTGCCACAGTACCACTTATATGATCAATGAGTGGGGAGAGGATTAAAAATAACTTTTCTTAGTGTCCTGGTGTTGGTCATTTCCACTTGGTGGATGACCGCAATTTATACACAACCTTGATGTAACTCCCAACGTGAAAACCTGCAAATTACATTACTGACTGACTGAGATATTTTGGTCTCCCAGACCAGTCTTGTTTAGGTTATGAGTAAATGGTTCAAATGCATCATTCTGTTTCTGCAGTTTTAATTGTCATATTCTCTGAAGTTAAGATTCTGACATCATTCTTCCTTCATTTTCCTACATCCATGTAATGCCTCTGTCTGTTTTGTTTTTTTTTCTCAACTTTGGGCAAGTAAAAGTTAAGAGATATTTGGCTTAAAAAAAATCTGAATGCAGGGTTCAGTTGATGTTGTGATAAAGGTCTTTAATGTCATTCATGGTCTTAAAAAGTCTTACATTTGACTTTGTGAAACTTGCAGAAACTCCGTACAAAGAGACACAAATGACCACAATGAGACTCAAAACTGCTTCAGAGATACAAACGACCACAAAGAGGCGCAAAAAAAAAAAAGACCAAAAGGAGATTTACGAAGTACGAACAACCACAAAGATGCATATGACAACGGAGATGCAAAATGACCAGAAAGAGATTTAAAAACAACTGCAAAGACGCAAAACAACCGCAAAGAGACTACTCAACATGACTACAAAGTGACACAAAGTAGCCCAGCACTACTTCAAACTGATGCAACCCACCATAAAGACACGCTAATTGGACGATTAATACAACGATTATTTTTCTGTTTCCTAATAAAAACCAAAATGTATCTCAAATAAATACCCAAAAATTCTTAATATACTTTATTAAACAACAGTTTTTTGCACAGCAAAAAATCTTCTGCTTTACACAAAATAAAAATGTTGCTGTTACAAAATGAAAGGCCAGCCTGTTTAAGCTGGCTAACGTTAGTCTAATGTTATGTATTTGACTCGTAAACGACCACAGCATGAGTCAATGCTAACTAACGTTAAGTCGTGACTCGTGAGTTAGCTAACGTTAGACGGATAACGTTAAAAGCTACTGCAATCTGCTTGCTACCGTTATCTAGATCTAGGAGCTGTGCACGTTGGTGGTGCTAGGCTAACCAACGCATCTTGGCTCTCTGTGCAGTTTGTTTGTGCTAGGTTAGTAGCTAATGTTAGCTACTAGAGATGACTGTGTTTTGCAGCCGTAAGCTAGCTACCATTCAAGCCAACGTTAGATGACTAACGTTAGCTAAACACAGCTGTCTAGGCCTAGGCACCAGTAGCTAGCTAACGTTAACGTTAGCTACTAACCTAGCACCAACAAACTGCACGGAGAGCTAAGATGGTTAGCTAGCACCACCAAAGTGTGCAGAGCTCAAGCTACACAACACACTGCACAAACATGAAATGAATTTAGCCGACATTAGTACTAAATTAGTACTTAGTTATTATTGTCTCCTTCACGAGTGACAACGGGGTTCCTCCATTTCAGATGCTCCCACATTGCTGGTGTGGAATGCCAACTCCATTTGGCAAAGACTGCAAATAACGACACCTTTTACGTTTGGGACTAAATTTGAAGAATTCCCATACCTTCGATGATTTAGGGCGAGCTGTTTTTTCTTTTTTTTTGGTCTTTCTTTTATTGGGGCTTTTTGCAGGGCTTTGTTGGGAATTATGTGAGGAGGTTGCCATTTCGTCCTCCATTCTGCAACGTTTTGGTCTCCCACGTGTGTGGCGAAGCATTGACGCAAAAAATATGATGTCGACGTCATGCCTAATGCAAAGCAGTATCACAGGTAGAGCTAGATGGAAAATATTGATGCAAAAGATAATTAATAAAGTACTCAACAGCCTGGCTAGTGACCTGGGTGGTTTGAGTTTGAGAAATAGTGCTTGTTACTTGTGACATGAACAATTTATTTTTCTGCAGTTAATGAAGTGCCGTGTCTTTTATTTCACAGAAAATTTCCGTGCTTTGTGCACCGGGGAGAAGGGTTTTGGCTACAAGGGCTCCACGTTCCACCGTATCATCACTAAATTCATGTGCCAGGTAAAGTAAAGGCAAGGAACTAGATCTTTGTAATGGCTGTGGCCACAAATACTGAGTTAACCTTTTACTTTTTTCAGGGCGGGGACTTCACCAATCACAATGGAACTGGAGGCAAATCCATCTACGGGGAGAAGTTTGCTGATGAGAACTTTCAGCTGAAGCACACAGGCCCGGGCATCCTGTCCATGGCTAATGCCGGGCCCAACACCAACGGATCCCAGTTCTTCCTCTGCACAGAAAAAACTAGCTGGTGAGCTCTACTTTAACCCCTGTGCTGCTGCTGCTTTCAGGTTTAGTCAACATAGAGCAAAGATTAATCGATTCAGTTAACTATTAAATTAATCGCCAACTACTGAGCTAAACCGGCCACAATATCCCACGTCTTAATCGGAAAATACAATATTCGGAAAAAAGGCCTTTTTATTCAGAAAATACCACCGGAATATAACATGACCTGAATCAAATTCATAATGTCATATCCGGAATAATAGTGGAATATTAGGGCTCCTGCACACTGGCTGCGTGGCGTGAGCGTGGTGTTTTCTGTCTTTGCACACACACAACATATACTGATCTGATTACAGCAAAGACAACGTCAGCAGTATTGACGGCAAAATAGGCTCCAGAATATTTCGTTCTGTATTCACAGGTGCAATATTTGACAATTTATTAAAATACATTTAGATCTGCATTTATGTGAAAACCTAGAGACTTTCAAACATCAAAATGTCATTTACAGTGGGGGAAATAAGTATTTGACCCCTTGCTGATTTTGCAGGTTTGCCCACTTACAAAGAATGGAAAAATCTACAATTTTAATCATATGTACATTCTAACAGTGAAAGACAGAATCCCAAAGAAAATTCCAGAAAATCACATCATATGAATTTATTAAAATTGATAACCATCTGATGAGGAAAAACAAGTATTTGACCCCCTGGACAAACAGCATGTTAATATTTTGTAGAAAAGCCATTATTGGCCAGCACAGATGTCAAACGGTTTTTATAGTTTGTGACAAGGTTTGTGCACATTTCGGCAGGGATGTTGGCCCTCCTCCCCTGCAGACAGCCTCCAAATCATTCAGGTTCGAGGTTGTCGCCTGGCAACTCAATTTTAAGCTCCCTCCAAAGATTTTCAATCGGATTCAGGTCTGGAGACTGGCTAGGCCACTCCAGAACCTTGATGTGCTTCTTCTTCAGCCACTCTTTTGTTGCTTTGGCGGTGTGCTTAGGGTCGTTGTCGTGCTGAAACACCCATCCTCGACCCATCTTCAGCTCTCTCACTGAGGGAAGGACATGTCGGTCCAGAATTCCACGATACATGGCCCCGTCCATCCTCCCCTCAATACGATGGAGTTGTCCCGTCCCCTTGGCTGAAAAGCACCCCCAAAGCATGATGTTGCCACCACCATGCTTGACGGTGGGGATGGTGTTCTTTGGGTTGTACTCTGTGTTCTTTGCCCTCCAAACACGACAAGTTGAAAAGTTCTATTTTGGTCTCATCTGACCACATCACCTTCTTCCAGGCCTCTTCTGAGTCGTCCAGGTGGTGAATGGCGAACTTCATGCGGGCCTGTACATGTTTCTTCTTGAGCAGGGGGACCTTGCGTGCGCTGCAGGATTTCAACCCATGACGGCGTAGTGTGTTACCAACCGTTTCTTTTGTAACTGTGGTCCCAGCTGCCTTCAGTTGATTCATCAGTTCCCCCCTTGTGGTTTTGGAATGATTCCTCACCGTTCGCATGATCAGGGACACCCCACGAGGCAAGATCTTGTGTGGAGGCCCAGACCGAGGGAGGTTGGCGGTGGTGTGGTGCTTCTTCCATTTCCTGATAACTGCACCGACAGTTGATCTTTTCTCTCCAAGTTGCTTTCCGATTCTCTTGTAGCCCATCCCAGCCTTGTGCAGATCAACAATCTTGTCCCTGATGTCCGTAGAAAGCTCTTTGGTCTTGCCCATGGTGGTGAAGTTGGATGCTGGTTGTTTGGGTGTTGACAGGTGTCTTTTATACAGGTAACGAGGTGAGGCAGGTGTATTTGATGTAGATAATTGGTTCGGATTGGGGCTGTGTCTTAAAGAAAGACTAACTGGCTTGTAGGAGCCAGAATACTTGCTGTTTGTCCAGGGGGTCAAATACTTGTTTTTCCTCATCAGATGGTTATCAATTTTAATAAATTCATATGATGTGATTTTCTGGAATTTTCTTTGGGATTCTGTCTTTCACTGTTAGAATGTACATATGATTACAATTGTAGATTTTTGCATTCTTTGTAAGTGGGCAAACCTGCAAAATCAGCAAGGGGTCAAATACTTATTTCCCCCACTGTATTAATATGTATTTGTGTCAAAATGACAAACTTATTTTCCTATTCTATTTTGCCTGGAAAAAACTTCCAACACGCTTGCGTGTCGCATGAAGAAATAGGCGTTGGTTCTATTTTGAGCAAGCAGTGTGTAAGCTCTAACCTGTTAACATGGGAGCCGAAATAAAAACGGACACGCCACGCAGCTGACACATTGCTTTTCCTACTCGCCTCGACTCTACTCGCCTTTTTTGGTTTTCCATTACGAAAAAAAAGTACCTGGTACCTGCTATCAGGTTCTTTTTTTAGTACCTGCTCAGTCGAGGTTCCAAGCGAGCTGAGGCGAGCCGAGAAGGTGACGTGAAACCCTGCAGGCTGCTGATTGGTCGGAAAGAAGTGTCACTGATCACTGCATTGCTAGCGAGAGACGGCATTTTTAATAGTTTAGCCAGCGGTGTTTTTTTTTTTGCTGCCGGAGGCTCCACGCAGAGCTTTCTCCGTAGCATACAAGTGGCCTGATGGTTATACTGGTGCGCTGGTGTGTGCATGTGTGTCGAGTCGCCGTATGCGTGTGTGTGTGTGGGGAGCTAGTGAGCGAGGGAGAAGTGAGAGAGTGACGGCGATTATCTCCGCAGCGAGTAGCGACTCTAGAGTCATATATATGTGACCACGGTGGGAAATCTGGAGCAGTAAACGTTAACTATGTCTTTGATATCATGTTGTTTACGGAGACGGAGAACCAGGAAATGTGTCGGGGATATGTCAATGGGAAAGCAATCTACTAAGCCACGCCCAGGGCAGTCACTATGACGACCAGCCACGCTGAGGCGATACTAAAATCTGCAATGGAAAACGGACGCACGGCGAGGCGAGTCGAGCTGGTACCATGTAATGGAAAAACGCCATTAGTGTGCATGTAAACATACTCACGATGCACATTTTCACCATTTTCTAACATTTAATAGACCAAACAACTAAGCCATTACCGAGAAAATAATCGACCATGAAAATAACCGTTAGCAGCAGTCTTGAGGTGTTCGTCTGGCGTACTAATCGGCCTCTCTCCCCTCCAGGCTGGACGGGAAGCACGTGGTGTTCGGCCTTGTTGTGGAGGGCATGGATGTTGTCAAGAAAATGGAGTCGTATGGCACAGACAGCGGCAAACCGAAAGACAAAGCCAAGGTTGTCATCGCCGACTGTGGTGAACTAAAATAGTTTGGGCTTGTTCTCCCGTAAGATTCATTCTTTATTATCGACATTTGTTCGTGTACCCTTTTGTAACTTCTAATCTGTTCTCTGAGGACATTTGTTAACACGTTCTGAATAAAATGTTGCTGATGGAGTAACTAAAGCAACTTGAAAAGCTAACTTTGTGTATGTGCTGTCATTCAACATGGGATTCTTCCCTGGAGAACGCTCGCTTTGTTTAAACATTTGACCACCAGAGGTCATCATAAGCATCAACTCAACTCAGGGAAATATGTGGAGTAATACATGTAGTGCAGTGAAATGTTCCCTGTCAGTGTTTTCCTCTTCTATCTGATGTTTCTGGAGTAATAGTCCCGCTGCATTAATGTTTGTTTCATTTTCCTGCTGTAGATGTTTAATGTTTTAATGCTCATTTTAACTCCTTTTTATATACTGTTGGGTAGTTTAATCTACAGCCATGCATCATGAGGCCTGTACTACAAATCAAGATCAACAAGCCCTGGATTTCTTTCAGTTAACCGGCTTCACCTAACCTAACAACCACGGTCAACCCAGGTTTTTCCCCAATCTAGAGACGCGTGCGTTCGCATAAAAGGGTCGGCGATCACGCCGCGTGTCTAATCGCAAACGTGGACAAAACAAGAGCCGCATATTTCACTCAGGAGGAGCAGACCATAATCCCACAAACGTATCAGGAATTTAAACCTATAATACAGGCTAAAAGCAACAGCCACTGCCAAAGCAAGGAGGGAAAGCTGGCAGAAAAAAGTTACGTGACTTATTGATATAACTACCACAGGAGAAAGATCTCACCATAATTACACTCGTGCATTCCATAATTTTTAACTTGTTAAAAACGTGTTGCTGTATTATTTTAGTTGCAACCCTGGCAATGGCAAATGATCGTGGGAGCAAATCAAAATGAATATAAAAACACTATTCAGATCGCTAAGTAGCAGTAGAAATACTTGCACATATTTTAAGGCCAACAAGTACAAGGCAGAATTGCAGGGTCAGTCCCTTTTTTGTAGGATATTGGTATACAAAGAGCCTATAGAACAATGAAATGGCTTGCAGCCAACAGGAAGAAAAATGAGGCAGAGAAGACTGGAGGGGGCCTCCCCCACAGGACTTCACTCCTGCTGAGGAGCTGGCCCTGTCCACCAATCAGGGTCTGTAGTGGAAGTTTCCTTTGCAGCAGAAGTAAAGTTTTGAAAGTTTAGTAAAGTGAAACAAATAAGACCGTAGGAGACTAAACCAAGTTAGGTTTTTGTATTTGATTAGAAATATATTTGCAAATAGGAGCAACATGATTTCATAAAAGGCACAGCAGCCCAGTGTGGAGTCAGTTCCTCAAATGAGTGAACAGAACACCAGGCTTTTATGCATCTTCAGAGTGACAGCACACACACACACACACACACACACTTGGCTTATTATGACGCTACAATTCTTACAGGCAATCTGATACACATGAAGATAATCAAGAAAAACACACGAGACATCTCGGAGATGTCTCACCTCCTCCCTGTACGACTTTTACCCCCCCAGTTACATCTCAACTAGCATGGGAAAAACTGAATAGGCAGAGAAAGATAATTACTGTGACCTTGTACCCATTTATCTGTTCAGACTAACCCTGCTCACATTATGTCCCAGACTGGATGTCTCACTTAGTTAAAATCAAAATCTACATGTGGGAATGAGATAAACTCTCTTTCAGTATTGTAAGAAAATCAAAGTAGAAATAAAACGACTAAATACAAGGAATTATGCTTAAATGTAATTTCGCCATTACAGCAGCATCTTACGTAGGTTTATAGTATACAAACAGAACATGTTCCACCAAAACAAGTATATAATGTAGTTAACGTAGCTGAAAAGCGATCCCCTGCTCGTAGTTCTTGTCTCAAAACTTAAATGTAACATGGTTTTCTTTTATTGGATGGTATTTGAAAATTCATATATTTAACAGAATCGGCAGAATTTCATTCGGAGTTGCATAGTTACAGCTCTAACAGCAAATGATAAAACCGGTAATACAATTTTACTTTTATTTTTTATTGAATCAGTTATTTTATGTTATATGGACTGAATGTGGGAGAACACTGGAGCACCCAGGGTAAACCCAAACATACAGCCACAGTAGACCAGACACAAACTCAGAAAGGCTCAGGCCCGATCACCGAAAACCCTCTCCTTCTAACTGGGAGCTCACGCTGTTGACCACTGAGGTGGTCCTGAGAGCTCGGGTCCTGCCCCCCATCTAGGTGCCCTCTATGTGCCTTTAACGACAGGGGCCGGTGGAGGAGACGGTAACCTGGATGTTTTAATATTTACTGAATGTCGGAGAAACACTCCTGGAGAAAACCCTAACGTAGCAGACACACCACGTTTCACTGAAATACAACCAAACCTGGTTCTACATCTGTAGATGTAAAATGCTGTTTCCACTTAAGGCCAACGTGGCATCATCATGACGCCACTTTCCTAAAACCAAGTGGCGTGTTATCTGTACGTCATACGAATTGGCGTGTCATACATGCGCCATTTCATGAGATCTGTCTTCTACGGCAGTGTAACACACCGTTTTTCACAAAAAGACGACTTAACCTGGTACATCCGCAGATGTTGGAGATGGCTTTGCCCACAGTTGAGATGAGATGGTGCTAAACTTTTTTGGTGGTGTGATCAGGTGATCTTTGACTAGGGAGGCAATACAGTCTATCAGTACTGTTTCCTCCAGATGCATGGAGACCATTGTCTCTTCTGCACGGCCCCAGTTCTTACACAAGTCCTGGTAAATGGTCTTGACAAGGTTGGGAAGGGTTTTCCAGCTGGTATCAAAATCTACACCCTCGACTTAATTCTGCACATATTTGTGTTTCTGTAGTCCTATTTACTATTTCATTATTTCATCCATGCGTGGAACAGCGGATCCGTGTGCACTGTCACCTGCCGTGAGACGCTGGCCTCACTAACTCTCCTCCTCTGAGTCGGGTCTCTCTCGCGCTGGACTCAGTTTCACTGAGCGTACTAACACTTAGAAAATAAATGGCATTACATCAGTGAGTTCAAACTGCTTATTGTGTGTAATTTGGACTGACACTGAGATGCATGTTGTTCTGTAACTTGTGTGGCGCTGCCACTATTCTCTTGATTTCCACTTTGACATTAAAAATGTTTTTGAGTGAAAGAGACGTTACATTTAGCATATATCACAGGCAACAAGCTAACCATCGCAAAGTGTTAATTAATGCTAATGCTGGGAACAGGCACATTGCATCTTTATAGTTGTATCCATATGATGTGACAGACTTAGGTTAATATTTCACCAGGTCTGAGGGCTAGAGGGATGTGTTAAGTAGACCCCAAAAAGTTATCCTTCAACTGATTTTGTATGGATGGTAGCTACAGGACATGCTTTGAATTCATAAGATTTAACAATACAGTGTTAGGGACGGATCAGATGGCCAGAGACTTGACACTTGACTTGAACTTGCCCCTCAAAGACTTCAGACTCGACTTGGACTTGCAAAAAATGATAATCTCTGGTTACACTTAAACATACTGATGTTCAATCAACACGACACCGTTTACAGTCCGTACAGAAAAAGGCTTTATTCAGAAAATACAAGCGGAATATAACAGGACCTGAATCAAATTCATAATATTGTTGTATTCAAAATAATAGTGGAATATTAGTGTGCATGTAAACATACTCACGATGCACATTTTTCACCATTTTCTAACATTTAATAGACCGAACAACTAAACCATTACCGAGAAAACAATCGACAATGAAAATAACCTTTAGCTGCAGTCTGGCGTACTAATCGGCCTCTCTCCCCTCCAGGCTGGACGGGAAGCACGTGGTGTTCGGCCTTGTTGAGGAGGGCTTTAATGTTGCCAAGAAAATAAAGTCGTACGGAAAGCCGGGGTTGTCACCGCCGACTGTGGCAAAACAAAAATAGTTTGGCTTGTTTTTGTTAACACGTTCTGAATAAAATGTTGCTGATGGAGTAACTAAAGCAACTTGAAAAGCTAACTTTGTGTATGTGCTGTCATTCAACATGGGATTCTTCCCTGGAGAACGCTCGCTTTGTTTAAACATTTGACCACCAGAGGTCATCATAAGCATCAACTCAACTCAGGGAAATATGTGGAGTAATACATGTAGTACAGTGAAATGTTCCCCCCACGCCCTGGCCCCCTCAGTATTTTTCCGACCTCCTCCATCCATACATCACACCCCAAAACCTGTGGTCCTCAGACGCTGGCCTGCTTTCCATTCCCCACACCTTGGGAGACAGAGCTTTTAGTGTTGCAGCCCCATCCCTCTGGAACGCCCTCCTTGCATATATCCGAAATGATACATCCCTGGATGTTTAAAAAAAGAACCCCTGAGACACCACCTGTTCACCACAGCTTACAACCTCCTTTAGCTTTGCCACAGTAATTCTGTAAAGTGCCCTTGGGTTTCATGAAAGGTGCTATATACTGTAAATACAAGTTGTTGTTGTCATTATTATTAAGTTATTATTTAGAACCACCCAAACCCCCTCCCCTGTCTACGGCCCTGTGTGGAATCATAAATCTACCTCTTTTTAATACAAAATGCACTTCAACAGCTGTGAGAGAAGTTTTATTTTATTTCTGATTAAGTACAGTTTGACTATTATTGCATGTCTCATAATGTATCCTTCTCACTTACAGTTTGGGCCCCAGAAAGTCGTCAAAAAAGTTCCTTAGCCATCATAGAAAGCAACAAAAAGTGTGGAAAAAGCACCAAAATCGACAGAAAATGTAGCTAAAACAATAATAAAAAAGTAAAAAAAACATTGGAATAAAGGGACACAACTTTCTGAAATGCGACAAAAACTTGGTGGGCCAAAATGTATTGTGAACCTAACTTGAAATGCGGGAAGGATAAAAATCTGCGAGGGGTCGGATTTGGCCCGCGGGCCTACAAAGTGCAGTACAACAGCTGTGAGAGAAGTTTAATTTTATTTCTGATTAAGTAGAGAATTTATCAAAACAAAGTTATCAGTCAACGCTCAAGTATTGTTATTCACAATACAAACTGAAACAAAAGTCTGAAAGCCAACTTGAAGTACACAGATTAAGGCATCAACATCTCCTTTGCCAGTTTCTTCTTCAATGAACCTCAAAGAGAGTGATACAAAAATAAATTCAAAACAATTCCAAGTTTTCTTATAGAAAGTTCTCTGTAAGAAAACAAAGATTTTACGAGAATAGAAAACAGCAATTGAGACCAACGACCAATCACGGCACAGTAAAACCACAAATACAAAACATACAGATCCAATACAGCAAAGAGATCTTTACAGCAAGAGAGGCTCCGTCCAGAAAATATCCTTGAATATATATATAGTTCACTTGTGTTTTAACTGAGTGGAGAGCTTCTAAAAAAAGGCAGATTCCGCAGGACATCGTCGTATTTAATAGCAAAGGAAGTCTCTGTTTTCCTGACACAAAATGTAACGAGAGAGAAGAGTTTTGACGGGTTGATTCTGGACTTCGGGAGTAACTTCATGCTGTCACACAATCAAACCATATATTATACAAAATGTGGCAATTTCAAATGTTCAGGATCTCATGGAAATATTTCTCATGAGATGGGGATATAGCCCTTGGGTCATCTATTGGTCCCCAAGTAGCTGGCTGTGATGCAAAGGTGTATCAATTTAAAGTGCTCATATTATGCTTTTTGGGCTTTTTGCCTTTCATTTATCGTGTTATACATCTTTTTTGTGCACGTTATAGGTTTACAAAGTGAAAAAGCCCAAAGTCCCCCCCCCCCCCCAAAGGGACTTACCATCTCCAACAGAAAACACTGTTCACCAACTGCTCCAAACAGCTCTATTGTAGTCCAGCCTTTACTTCAGAGACCAACGTGGTCACTTTGTAACACACGTTATAATGCTCACCTAGCTGCTAGCATGGTACTCCCTCATACTCTGCTTCTGACTGGCTAGTAGTCCTTACCTAGGTACTGTCAGGGCACGCCCTCATACTCTGCTTCTGACTGGCTAGTAGTCCTTACCTAGGTACTGTCAGGGCACGCCCTCATACTCTGCTTCTGACTGGCTAGTAGTCCTTACCTAGCTAGTGTCAGGGCACGCCCTCATACTCTGCTTCTGACTGGCTAGTAGTCCTTACCTAGCTACTGTCAGGGCACGCCCTCATACTCTGCTTCTGACTGGCTAGTAGTCCTTACCTAGCTAGTGTCAGGGCACGCCCTCATACTCTGCTTCTGACTGGCTAGTAGTCCTTACCTAGGTACTGCACATGTGCGACTCCCAACAAAGATGGAATAGAAGTGAGATGCCTCACTCTGTAGCTAAAACAGAGAGCTCAACACAAAGGGTGAAAAGAGGAGCTGCAGCAATGTGCAGTACAACTAAAATATGGTGTTTTTTGAAAATTAAACCATGTAAACCTATTCTGATATAACTTCTAAACACAATTAGGAACCTGAAAATGAGCATAATATGAGCACTTTAACACACAATGCAAACAAATTGTCCCTTAAATTCATTATAGGGATTCCCAAGGCAAGGAATAGTTTTGACATAACTCTCGGCAGGAAAACAAAAGAGCTCATTTCCACAAAATATTCAAATAAAACTATACCTTTAAATCTCCACAGACTGTAACAGATACAATATTCAGCTTTTTATTTACACATTTTGTTCTTCAAATGAGCTGAGAAAAGTTGCTCATCTCTCTTCCCCGTCTCCTGTACTTCATCGTGGTGTTAAAAAACAGCATAGACGAAGACCACGAGTCCCAAAAATAATGTTTCATACTTGAGGTAATCATTAATAACACACAGGAGCATATTTGAAAAAGCTGGTTTGAGTTTCAGCATCGGATCTTCTGTTGTTTTTCATTAGCACGAGAACACAAGCCTCACTTAACACCAAGACAAAAGAGCGGACTTTTGCAATACTCGCGTACAGCGCTGAATACGGTGCACTCTTCCTGACATCCAGGCAGTTGTTAGCTTTTGCGATGGCACATTTGTGGTATTGTCTCCCAGTGCACGTCTTCTCTAAATGTTTCTTGTGCTGGCATGATGCTGTCAATGATCCCTTAGAGTCCCAATCGGGACAGCTAACAGTCACTGTAAAGGTGGAGAGATACACCAGACTAGGAAGTGGTTTAATAGCCACGTTAGAGCACTGTGTTGAGTCTGAAGCACCATTTGGACTGGATTTATTACCTACGTGAAGGTGGGGGGAGTTTAAACTGAAATTTGAATCAAACCTCAAGTGAACGGATTGCTCCTTTTTCCTAATTTAAAGTCCAAAATGGGTCACTAAAATGTTTCTTTGGGAAAAAGCTGCAAGTCCTTTTTTATTATCCATGTTTTGTGAAGATGGCGTCGCAGCCTAATACCCCGTTTATACTGTACATGGTTATTTTGAAAAACGGAGACATTTCCTTCGTTTGTGCCCTTCGTTTACACGCAAACAGAGAATTCGCCTCTGAAAACGATTCTTTCTAAAAACTGCGGCCAGAGTGGAGATTTGGGAAAACTTTGTTTGCACGTGTGCATGTAAACTGAGACAAACAGAGGTTTAGGCAGCCGAGGAAGAGAAGAGAGAGGAAGTGGTTTGTTGCTATTTTCGGGATTCTGATTGGCTAACGTGGGCCTGAGCTTCTCGTTACACTGCCACCTACAGGTCTGGCGTGCTCTTGACGGCATATACATAGCCACGTGAAAACGTAGCATGAATGTTCTTACTAATAATCTGACACATTGAAACAGGCTAACACCAACATCAAGGCCAACTGAAGAAAACAATAGTTCTACTATATAAAGCCATCCGGAGAGCAAGACTCTTTTGAGCCACGTTTTGTTAACATTATTTGTTTACGTTTTGGGAAACTTGCGCCATTAAAAGTATGCCGAATTAGCCATTAGCAGTTTGTCAGCAGTGTACCCATGGATGTACAGACAGCTACCTACTGTATTTATTGCTTTGAAACTGAAGATAACTTACAAATGATTCTCAGGGAAGTTCTGAAGTGTCTTTTTTTCTGTGATTTTCAAGCAGATTCGTGGACATTTAGTCGTGATGGACACCAGAAATTGTTATATCCATGGGAAATGTAAGTCACAGTCATTGCAGTATCTTTGGCTTTAAATGTCCGGATCTATTACAGACATATTCTGTATATATTCACGTATTCCCGATGATTAAAAGGCCGATACTGAGGTGCAAAGAAAACTCCTGAACACTGTCTAACTTGCAAAGATAAATTTAATAGCTGGTAACGTTTCGGTGCTAGACCTTTCATCAGGCATATCTTTTGCCAAATCTATTAGCTGAAATTTAGGGACAGAGCAATTATCGGCCCGTTTTTTGGAAGTTTGAGGATATCTGTATCTGCCTTTTATTTGCCTGATAACCGATTTAATTAAAGGTGCAGTAGGTAAGACTTATAAAACTCTGTCATATTTGCTGAAACTGACCCTATGTTCCAGTAGAACTACATGAAGCAGGTTAATAATCAATGCTCATACACATACACATGCATTCATTCTCCCTTCTCTCACCACTGAGTCTGACTTAATGTCCCCCCCACAACACCATCTGACTCTCTGTTACTGGGTGTTATGTTGATATTAAATAATTGCTTAAAGCATTTAAACAAAGTTTTGTGTTGGGAGTTTGAAACATTCCAAAATCTTCATTTTGACCTAAAGATTTTCATTTTAACTGTAAATATCGGTTCAAAAAAATCGGTTAGTGGTTTCATTAACTACAAATTATCGTATCGGCCTTGAAAAACCAGTATCGGTCGCCCCCTGTTTGCAAGTAAAGACAATGCGCGGAAATCCCTTTGCAACTTTTGATCTACTCGTCCCCTCCCGACGCCCCCTGTCTCACGTTATACTGTAGATGCATTTTTGGGTTCTTAATTACCGAGGTGAACAGTGATGGTTTCCTTCCTCCACCTCCCCCCCCCATAATGTCAATCCCGTCCAAATGGGCTCAAGTCTCTTTTCTACCGGATGAATTTTAAGATCATTACACAAGATATCTAATAAAGAACTGTGATTATTTTTGAAATACACTGGATTGAAACAATACATTGAATTGAACAAAAATTATCATATACTGTATGTTTCTATTTACAAACTCGTCACAGGTAACAACTGTGTACGGATTGTGACAACACTGTTAATACGATGAATCAACAGGCTACATATACCTGTGCTGGTTTAGACCTGGGCTACAACTATTGTGTGAGTTGTTCAGAGCACTTAATGACACTTGCTGAATGTAAAAAAAAGTAAGTGGGGGGAAGACCCGAAAGACTTGAACTATGGGGGAGAATCGCTGAGCAAGAGTCTTTGTCTCTGAGGGCTGACGTCACAGGTTTAACCCTCCGTTTGGATTACAAAAGACAGAATAGCAGCCCACGTGTGGACAGAGCCAGGTGTGGTTATTTCAGGGCCCTGCACAAAATAAAGCATGCGGCCCCTTGAATCCCGACCCTGAGCTCCAGACGGGCTGATAAGAAAAGGGCCAGAGGCAATACTGTTATCTCCATTTGAACTTTTAAGTTATTTGGTCTATTGTTGAATCCTGCACACTGTCGATCATTTGTACTCACTTTATTAATGACCTTTTGGTTCATGTTTATGTTATTAGGCAAAAAAAACTTTGACTTTTTTAAAAGCTGCTTCAATATAATAAACCAACCTAATAATCACTTTTAATTTCCTTGATAGAAACCAAACAAGTTCTTCAAACCACAAGACCACATATGTCGTTTATTCCGACCCTCTAATGCGACCCAGAGGAGTGTCTTTGTACCTAAACGCAACGTCACCGTTTTAAACATGTCACAAGTGCAACGTATGAAAGGTTTTTTACAAACTTTTGTCGGGCAGGTGCATAGGATATAAACAAAAGTAGCAGATCAAAAAGTTTAGAGAAAATCCTGCACACTGACCATTACGCAAGCAATAATTTACTTAGAAAAATACAAGAGATCGAAACGTTTTATTTTTCTAAATAAGTTATTGCTTGCGTAATGGTCAGTGTGCGGGGTTTTCTCTAAACATGTCATAAGTGAAACAGTCGCAGTTTGGTTAGTTTTAGGCACCAAAACTACTTTGTTAGGTTTAGAAAAAGATTGTTTTTTGGGTTCAAATCTGCACAGTTGTTACGTTACTACCCTTCCATGCAAAAGTTCATGACATAATTTTGTGATGGAGAACGTGATGTAGTTACGTTCGCTACGTAAAGTTAGAATGACTCGTGTTTGCGGGACATGTCTCCTGGGTCTTCCGGTTTTACTCCCGTCATAATTAGTATGGCCACTAAAAATGGGTCATAATTGCTAATTGTACAAACTACCCAGGTGGGTGTTTTTTCACGGTTTATTTTGATATATGGTATTATGTTATATAAAACATTTTTTAACAAAAATGTAGTAACGTTTCTCATGTCAACAATAAACATTTAACTCCAAAAAAATCATTTTAGGAGAATTATCTTGACAGTAGAAGGACACATTTCAAAGGTTTTCTCAGTGGATGAATCCGACTGAAACTTACAAAGTGAGGGGGACTAAGATAGGATTTTATAAAGTGAGACGGACATGCCCCCCCTCACGGCGAGGATCGTAAATTTGACCTGTTAAAAGACGACTGAAACTTTTGTTAATAAAGCGAGTTCAAGTGACCAAAAGTTTGCAGGTTTTTAGGTTCTTAAAAAAGGTGAAAAAAATTCTACTACTGAGATTAGATTATTTCATCTACTTCCAGTATAATTCAGCTCATTTTTAGACCTTGGTGGAGTCGTCGACTTTCTTTTCTAGAAATTTACAGAAACGAGAACAAATGCAGCAGAGAATCCGTGACCTGTGGAGGATTCCTGCAGCGTATTAGCAACCCCGGGTTCTGTCAAGAGTCAAGATTTATATTTTGTACTCTTTTCAGTGGCAGTAAAACATCAGGTTCAAGTGGAATGCTCTGAAGTTTGATTAAAAAGTTCAAAGAGTGGACTTTCCTGTTGTATAATAAAACGAGGGGTTCCCGATCTGATTGCCTGCTCGTCAAAGGTGGAATGTAATCAATAAATCTCAGTTCTTAATTAATGGGCTGAGAGTTTCCTTCTGACATTAAATACATGTCACATTAGAAAAGATTTTGGCTTCACTGGAGAGTTTTACCCTCCAGAGCTCATGTTGTTTTCAGAGGCTCAGGCTACATCGACACGACTAGTGTTTTCATTTTTAAGCGGTGTTTTGAGACAAAAACGATCTCCGTCCACACAAGAGTTTTAGCTCCAGTAGCAGAGCTAATCTCCGTCCATATTAACACGTCTGACAACACATGTCACATGACCGTTTAAGGCACTGACACACCAACCCGTCACTGTCTGACAGTCTGGCGAGGTCGGTGACTCGAGTCTGTTCGGTGTGTTCCGTGCCGTCGTCCGTTGGAGGGGCTGTCGGCGGGAGGGCGGGCGGGCAGTCGGACTCAACGACCCATCTGATTGGAGATGAGAAGGGTATGTATCGACTTGTCTTACTCTGGGGGTTACGGTGAATAAGCTAAATTACCAATAAGTCGGCGAGTTCCTTTAAACTGACCGTTTTCGATCTGAAATGAAGACAGATTCAGCAACCGCACGGCCTATTCCTCGCTTAAAATTTTTCAGAAACATGTTTCGGTGAACTATTTGCGTAAAATACGAGATCGTATTTTGAAACGAGCCGCCTGCTGTTATGGAGACGTATTACGTCTCGCGCACGCGCAGAACGTACGCTGAAGTCGGCGTCGCTTCGGTGTGTTCCAAGGCACTTTTTGGACAGACGGGAGCCGAATTATCAGTCCGACTGCCTCTTCTGCCGAAGGTCGGCCGCCGGGTTGGTGTGTCAGGGCCTTTACACACACCGGGCATGTGCGTGCCGGTGTAGACAGGGAGCAGACTGTCTGAAGTTACTCTGTAGTACAAAATCATGGATGTAGAGGTTGAAAACACAACAAAATACTTTAGAGAAAGATCAACAACGGATAAATTAAGAGCAGGGATTTATCTGCTTGGACCGAACTGATACTAAAAAGTAAGTAAGCCTATCTAACCGATAAGACTGGCTGACAGGCGTCATCGTTTCCAAAGCTCTCCGTTTGTGTCCGTCCAGACTACAAAGAAACCCCAGAGTTGTCAAACCAAATCGGGGGCAGCTGTGTTTTCCAAAATGTGTCCGTTTGAGGTGCTCGGAAAAGCCAGAGTAGTGCGGACGCGAGACGTAAAACGTAGCAAAAGGTATTTGTTTTTAAACCGAAACACAGCAGTGTAGATGTAGCCTCAAACACAAAAACAATACATAGATAAATAACAAATAAAAATTGAGTTTGAAGATATTATAATCAGATATCGGTCAAACCCTGCTCTCACCTTCTGCCACTATGAGCCACAGCATCAGAAACCCACCAGCTGCTCCTGACTTGGTCCCATTACCTCCCCCAGTTTAACCAGTCCTCAGGTGAGTGTGTGTGTGTGTTTGTGTGTGTGTGTGTGTGTGTGTGTGTGTATATGTGTGTGGAGGGGTTTTTCAGCTGTGCGGCGACGTCTTACGGCTCTCTCTCAGGATGCCGTCCAGGCCGTTGAGCTGGCGGAGGAAACCCCGGTTGGGGATGACGCCCCGGTGGTCCTTCACTGTCTTGATGGCCTCAACCAGCGTCAGGTTCTGTCGGATCATCAGGTAGGCCAGCACCAGAGTGGCAGAGCGGCTCACTCCCACAGTGCAGTGGACCAGCACCTTACCACACACACACACACACACACACACACACACACACACACACACACACACACACTATGAGTATCACCATATAAATTTATATACATGTCTTTTATGCATATCATGTTTTGACCTTTAGACTTAATATCTTTAAAGCTGCTATTAGGGCTGTGCAATTAATCAAAATGTAATCGTGATTCTGATTTCAGCTCCCAATGATCACAAAAACAGAATAATCGAGAAAAACAAATTATTCAAAATAAAGTTTAAATAGGCAAATTTCACAGTTGTATGTTTTTTTTTTTTTTTTTTTACTTTTTCCACCGTTTTTTAAGTTCAATAATTGCAACATCTTTCCAGAAGTCAACGAGTAATCGAGTTAAATTATCGTGATTTCAATATTGACCAAAAATGATCGTGATTATATTGTTTTCCATAATCGAGCAGCCCTAGCTGCTATAGTCAAAAATTGTTTTAAACAATGTATTAAATGAGTGAAACCAATCTCTGGTAGTGATAAACTTCCGGAGAATTATCAGCTGAATATGCAGCTCCTCGTTGGCACAGTGAGTTTAGCTCTTTGTTTATCTGTCCGACTTCAACTTTGCTGTTCTGATTCTCTCTCAGCGCTCTCATAGCGTCACTTTCAGAGACAACAAAATGTAAAAAACCAATGAACACTACCTGCTCAGTAGCAAACAGCAGACAGACTATCTGGTGAACGTAGTGGAGCATTTAGCAGATAACGAGACAGATATTATTGGACTGACATTCATCAGGTGGAACACAAACAAAAAGACTCCTGATGAATGTGTAAAAAGACAGCTTGATAACAAGTTCAACATATCAACTTAAAAGACGCTGATATGTCAATGTTGAGTTCACAACTTGTTTTTGAAGTTTTTTGTTTTTTTGCACAATAACCGTGACGGCCGATGCCATGATGCCAGATCTTGGCCCGGTCCTGCTCGTCTGCCTCGCCTCCTGGCCCGACCTTCAGAGCGCTCCCGCCTAAGTCGTCCCGACTTCAGAACGGTCCGTCCAGGTCGTTGTTTGGGAATGGTGCTTCGCCCATCTTCCCGGCCAGCTGTTCGTCCTCCAGACCTGCTCCGTCTCTGTCACCTGTATCCAGGCTCTCAGGCTGACTTGCTTCCCCCATCTGCTCTGCCTCCCGTACATCTGCTTAAAGCCCCCGCGACACCCCTGACGAACTTCCGGCAAATTTGAGATTTGCTCTGCGAGTCATTTTGGCCAAGAGCCCCATTCCAGCCCATTTCCAATTTTTTCCAAATCGAGGCACCAATCACAACCGTTGAGGCGGGCTTTACACGCCGCAACATGCTCGCTGGTTGAGATGTTTTGCCGTCGCTCTGCATTACGTCATCTCCTTCATCGCTCTGATTGGTTGAAGGACTATCCAATTGCGCCCAGAGGCATTTGAGCGGCGTCCGTTGGTGACGCCCCTTTGGAAATGGGCTGTGAATGAACCTTCCCCAGACCCACAAGGGTCTGGTTGTCAACCAGGCTACTGTCTGCCTGACCTACGGCTTAATCTGGACTGATGCCCAGGGTCCAAAATTAGCACCATCCACTAGCCAAATGCTGGTAAAGTATGCAAGGGGCTGGTAGACTTGCTTCACTCACCAGCCTAAAAACACTGGTTATCTATTGAGTGACGGTAAACTCGGAACATTCACTAGCCATTCGGCTGGTGGACAAAAAAGTACATTTTGGACCCTACTGATGCCCTTTTGTTTAAGAGACTCTAATGATGTTTAAGATAATGCAATGCTAACCTGTTGTGTCAAATGTAGAGATGCACCGATAGACCAGCCGGTGACCGGAATTGGCCGGTTTTCACGTGCTCGACCATGATTGGCGACTGGCTGGTCAGTCTGACATATGCCGATTTCTTGCCGGTCAACGCTACAATTAACTGACAGCATAATTTACACGAGTTACAGTTCTCAAGGACGCACGCACGCACGGACGCGACAGCACGGCCTCTATTTCCTTTCTCTCTACCTTTCCGCCGCGTGTGGCGCGTACCCGCTCGCGGTGTGAAGCACCTGTCGGCGCTATTCTCCCACATGTAGGGAACCTTGTGAATTAACCTGAAACATGTCAGCTGTTTGGATATTCTTCAGCGTGTGTGCAGAAGATAACAAGTTTGCAATATGCAACACCTGCAAGGAAAAAGTAGGGGCGTGGAGGGACGACACCAAAAAACAAAATCACATTTTTTTAGTTGGATTTTGGATGTGAAAAGAAGGAAATGGTTCTAACATTGCTCTTTTAGATGTGTGTCCATTTCCCACACCAGGAGTAATTTATATAGTTCTATTTCATAGTGATCCATTAGCTGTTCAAAAAATGTTTTATTAAAGAAAAGATAGAAAATAAATATTTGTGTGTGCTGTAAAGTGGTTCGAAAATCGTGATTGGCCTAGAAAGTTGTAATCGGTGCATCTCTAGTCAAATGTTTACCTGTGCTTGTTCCCAGCCTGGCCTTCCTTTGGTTACCTCCCTGCCTATATAATCTATATTTCATCAATAACCCACAGAAATCGTCCTGCTGCCTCGACTGTCTTTCCCCTTGTTTCCCGCTCTCCCTCCCCCGCGTCCTGACACAGAGACTAACCTCCACCCGTGAGGGCTTTGTGGATGAACTCGGAAGCAGGATAGAAGTTGACGCTCATGTCGAAGGTGGGGGAGTCGTGCGCCTCGATGCCGTGATAGGTGATGTTCATGCCGAAGTAATACTCGGCTCCACTGCGCCACTTGCTCTGGGCACAGTTGAGGATGTGTGTAATGCCGAGTTTGGCCAGCTCGCGCCGGTCTGATGCGATATCTCTGCAGAGAAAAGGAGATTTTTTTTTACAACCTAGTATCAGTCCGTCAGTCTGATTATTATTTACACGTCAGTATGATTTATATGTTGAAGTTAAACCTACTTGTTAAAGTGACATGAACAAAGGCAGCTGGAGCGTGCAGATGTTTACGTTGGACTGCCACAACTTCACATCTCTTAGATGATTTCTTTAATTGATTAGTCATTGTTTATGGGGTTTTTTTTGCTTAAAAAATGCTTTTCAAACATGAAAAAAAAAATGTATTTAGTATAGTTTATTTATCTATATGCTTTCTATTTTGTGTAATATTATTTTCTGTATGACCCTCTCTGTCTTTTTTTCCACATGTTCAATCAACCAATCGATCAAAATGCTTTTAAATGCTGAATGAGTTGTTTCCAAGAAACTTAAGAACACATTTCAGGTAAACACAATATTTAAACTGTTTCTTTTGCATGATTATTTGTGGAGAAACTCAGTTTTACAGATAGTAAATACACTGCAATTATATTGGCTTTAGGCTCCACTTAAAGTGCACAGATCTGTCGAATAAATCAACTCGTCGAATAAATCAACTCATCGATTAGTCTACAAAATCTTATGTGTGTCAGTCGACTAAGAATGTTTTAACCCTTGTGTTGTCTTCCCATTGAACATGCAACTCTTTTTTTTTACGTTTTTTGTCACTTTTTTCAAAAACTTTCATCACTTTTTTGCACAATTTGTTTTGTCAAAGATTTTTGATGTTATTTGTTGATTTTTCTGCACTTTGTTTTTTATGTTTTTTTTCAAACGTTATTTGATCTTTTTTTTTTTTTTTCCAAACGCTATAAAACTGAATAACACACCCAAATTCAATGAAAGTAGTGAACTGATCATTTATTTGACTTGTCATGAGTAATGGTTGTAGGGAACCATCCACGTTATTTTTTTGGACAATTTGGTTGAAAGAAACCCCAATTTCTGATAGAAAACTTTTTTTGAAAATTTGAATATGGGTCAAATTTGACCCAAGGACAACAGGAGTTTAAGTATAGGTTAAAGGTGCTCTAAGTGATGTGACACGTTTTTTAGGCTACAACATTTTTCGTCACATACAGCAAACATCTCCTCACTATCCGCTAGCTGCCTGTCCCCTGAACACACTGTAAAAAACGCGGTCTCTGTAGACAGCCCAGCCTCCACAAACGGCGACAAAAACAAACTGCGCCAACCTGCACCACGAACCATAACAAACAGTGTTCCAGCCAATAACCGACAAGAAGGAGCTAGTTGAGCCATCGCTGCAGCAGCGTTAGCACGAAATCTACTTCCACAATGTGTATTCAGGACTCAACCAGCTCCTTCTTGTCGGTTATTGGCTGGAACTCTGTTTGTTATGGTTCGTGGTGCAGGTTGGCGCAGTTTGTTTTTGTTGACGTTTGTGGAGCCTGGGCTGTCTACAGAGACCGCGTTTTTTTACAGTGTGTTCAGGGGACAGGCAGCTATATGTATGTGACAAAAAAATGTGTAGCCTAAAAAACACGTCACATCACTTAGAGCACCTTTAAGTAAAGCCCTTCATATTCTGAAATATATAACACAAACTGTAACTAATATTCAACAAAAATCAACTAATACATTATTATATATGATTAGAAATAAAGCCACCCTGCATGATGTAAAGTAGCTCTAATTAGCTCCACCTTTACCAGCTTCAACTATGCATCAATAATAATAACATAACATACTTTATTGATTTGAGTTATTTTGTGAACGTGTGTGTGTGTGTGTGTGTGTGTGTGTGTGTGTGTGTGTGTGTGTGTGCGCGCGCTGCTTTGTGCTTATTTTTGTAAACTTACTGATCTCCAATGTAGAGTCGTGGCCACACTTCGTCGGCATGGTTACAGGCCGTTTTGCCAGTGCAAAGGAGTCTCTCCAGCTCGGACACGGTCAGGGTCGGGGACACGCGCTCCGAGTCTTTTCGGTTCGGCGACCTGGAGCTGCTCCGGGACCGGGAGAACCGGGACATGAACGCCATTTAATCTGGAAAAAAACAGAGATGAAATGAGCGCTTTATTATCTCATGAAATATTTAAAGCAATGAACAAAGGCTAAAATACTATGCCTACAGAAAACTAGAATGAAATAAACTCGAATAAAAGGGAAATACAGTCTTCTTCATCATTTGAATATAATCATTTTAAGATTATATAACAAATATTAACCTGTAGCTTTATTGTGGTGACGGCTGGAAGCCTCTCTGGCATTGAAACTACAAAAAAAGGTGAAATAAAACATGCAGGCCGGGTCTTTACCCACCCCGCCGTGGTTATTTTATTCACCTGTGTGTTGTTTTATTCGGCGTCTCAGCGGGGATACAGGGCGAGCTGCTCCGCGGCCATGTTGACTCATTTATTTACGATGGGGTGATGACGGGGATGCTGCTGAGCATCCTACACACATCTTCAGCACCGACCGCGGCTCCTCTCAGCTCCGACCTCCGCTTCCCTCAGCTCCGACCGCGGCTCCCCTCAGCTCCGACCGCCGCTCCTCAGCACCATCTTCTCAACAAGTCCTCATTAAGTCTCATATAGTAACTCCACAAAACATGGCAGCTCCCGCTTTAAAACCACATCCTATGCTGCTGTGTTCACCCTTCGCCGCTTCATGTGCGTTCTGTGTGTTCAGTCTGCTGAAATTATCGCGGTTATTTCATTTTATATTTAATTGTTAATGAGGGTCTGCGTGACGTTGGTGTTCAGGCATTTGTTCGTCGCCATCTTCCGGTCAAATGAGGAAAATCAGGGAGAAGTAAACTAATTTCACTACATGGTCCATTCAGCAGTAAAAAAAAAAGTATGTAGCCTAAGCTACAAATTATTATTATTATCATCATCTTTATTATTATTATTATTATTATTATTATTATTATTATTATTATTATTATTATTATAATATATATATATTATAATATGTATTATTAATATTATATTATTATTATTATTATTATTATTATTATTATTATTATTATTATTTATATTTATTATGTTTTTTTATTTTTTTTATTTTACCTTTATTTAACCATGAAAGTCCCATTGAGATTAAAAACCTCTTTTTCAAGGGAGTCCTGAAAGTCCTGTTGTTTTGTTTTGTACAAGTAAGAGTCACAACAAAATTTCTTAGGGATTTTTAGAATTAGGATAGACTAAAAATATATATATATATATATATATATATATATATATATATATATATATATATATATATTTAGCTCAGATTTAGCTCAGATGGACCAATCAGGAATCTTCTCCTTATGAGGTCATAAGGAGCAAGGTTACCTCCCCTTTCTCCGCTTTGCCCACCCAGAGAAGTTGGCCCACCCATGAGAGAGAGATCATGGCTTTCCAATGAGCAAAGTGGCAGTTGGTCAAGGCCACATTTTCCAGGACTTGTTTAAGAAGTGGGCCGTGCAGAAGAGATAATGGTCTCCATGCATCTGGAGCAGGGGTGTCAAACTCAACTTCCCAGAGGGCCACACTGGAAAATAAGAATCACATCAAGGGCCAGACATGTTTAGTTTATTGATAGGCTTTTATTTAATCGAAAAAGTAAAATATATTTGACTGTATTATTGCATGTGTCATATAGTCTTCTCACTTACAGTTTGGTCAACATAAAGTCCCAAAGAAGTCAAGAAAAAGTTCCTCAGCCTTCATAGAAAAGAAGCGCCCAAAAACAGAAAAGTGACAAAAACATCAGAAAAAGTGACCAAAAACTAGGTTTAGTATGTAATGTTTTGTTTCTTTTTATTATCTGAGGAGAACAAATCTGATTTAAAGAATATGATAGATTTGTATTCTTGGTTATTTTGATTTAAATTATGTTTTTTATTATTTTTTTATTTAGTGTTATATGTTCTTTAAATTTATGCATTTATCACTTTATCTTTCTTTTACTTGTTAGTGTTAAGGGCTTAAATTAAAGTTTGTTTGCCAAAAAATTAAAGGGATCTTGGGAACACCATTGACATATATATGAGGGGAACACGGAGCTTTAGAGGAGGGACTTGAAGGCACCATGACGTAAAAGTCTTGCGACGCACGTGTGAGTGAAGTGAGGGGCAGAGATGGCTGCTGAAAGACTTCAGTTCCATGAAATGGGCTTGGACGACCGTCTTTTAAAGGTAACAAACCGTCTGACATTATCCGTACGTGTGAAATAAACTGTAAAGGAAAGGTCAACCCTTCAGCGGGAGATTAGGAGCCGAAGAGAGGTGACGGAAACTCGACGTAAACACCGGAGGAGAGCCTCAACAAACTCGTCTCGTGTGACGTTAACGTAACACGGATGTAACCTAACGTTACTTGACATTAAATTGCCTTTTGTTTACATCCATGTAGAGTTATATTCTCTCAGCGTGAGATAAAACGGTACATGGTGTGAGTTTTTTTTTTATATATACAGCTATGGACCTTTTTGAAGACGTGTAAGCAAGAATGCTTCCTTCATTGTATGTAGGGGAGCGTGTCTCCAAGGGAACATTCTGTTCACTAATCTGATATCATTTTAAAAGGCTAACTGAGAAAACATTAGAGAACCGTTTTGCAATTATGTAATCTGAAAACTGCTGCCCTGGTTAAAAAAACAATGCGACTGATCTCAGCTGATATTCTGTCTATAATGGAGAGGAATGGACATTTTGTGAGTGACCCCCAAACTTTTGACCGGTAGTGTATAAATATTCCCTGTTGCCCCAAATGTTTTGTGTCTTCATTTCTTTATTGTATATTTAAAAAAGAAAAGAATCAGGCAATATTAGGGCTGGGCGTTATATCGATATCGTGATATGAGACTAGATTTCGTCTTAAATTCTTGATATCGTAATTAGGGCTGCTCCCTCTTAGTCGATTAGTCGACTAATCGGTCGTTTTGTTCTTAGTCAACTTAGATTTCTTTAGTCCATTAGTCATGTTTTATGCTTTTTTCATGCTGAATGACTTATTTCCAAGAAAAGTACGAGCACATCTCTGGTAAACACAAGAATTAAGGGTTGACATTTTACCTAACAGATATCACCGTGAAACCTACTTTGATTACTTTCATTAAGGCAATTATTTATTGTATTACACGTTTTCTGAAATGTTGTGTTTAAATATGAAAAGGAGGCATTATCTTATTCAATATATGCATCCTTTTGCATGACTCTTTGTGGAGAAATTCAGATTTACAGATCTGTCTATTAAATCAACTAATCGATTAGTCGATACAATTGAATGAGTGTTAGTCGACTAAGAATTTCTTCAATCGAACACAGCCCTAATGGTAATACTGTAACATGGCATAAGTGTGCCAGTCTTTTCCTGGTTTTACAGACTTTTATAGACTGATCTAGCTGTTCTGTGATTTGCCTTTAACCACTTAGTCATTATGTCCACATTATTGATGATAATTTATCTAAAATCTAAGTGAAAAGTTTTTTTAGAGCACCAGTTGTCAACCCTGGAATATCGAGGTATTTCGTTGAGAATACCGTGATATCTGATTTTCTCCATATCGCCGAGCCCTAGTTACATTAACTACATACGTATATTCATATCTCAAATCTGTCGAAATAAGACATACGTCTTGAAATTGCTGTATAATAAAGAAAGTATTTAGCCATCTAAAATGAATCCTTGTTGTCGTCATGTAGGCGGTGGCAGATCTTGGCTGGTCCCAGCCCACTCTGATCCAGGAGAAGGCCATCCCTTTGGCCCTGGAGGGGAAAGACCTTCTTGCCCGAGCCCGCACCGGATCTGGAAAGACTGCTGCTTACGCCATTCCTGTCATCCAGCGCATCCTGGCCTCCAAACAGGTGAGTGGTACATGAATGATTATTTCCTGGATTAATTGATAGCTTGTTTGTTCTATAAAATGTGGTTCAGTGTTTCCCCAAAAGCCCAAGATTATGTCCTCAAATGTCTTGTTTTGTCCACAACTCAAAAGATATTCAGTTTACTGTCCCAGATGAGAGAAGAAACTAGAACATATTCACATTTAACAAGCTGGAATCGGAGAATTTGACTCAAACTGATTTAATCGATTATCAAAACACTGGGCAATAGAGCTGGGCGATATGGAAAAAAATCAAATATCCTGATATTTTTGACCAAATACATCAATGGCGATATTGGTGATTTCACAATATATTTACACAATGAGAGTTTTGATCATTAATCACCAATAATGTGAATACAATGACTAAGTGTATAAAGGCAAATAATAGAACAGCCAAGTTCAGCAAATGACATCACTTTACTGTAATGTAGAATTTAAAACCAGGAAAAGACAGGACTTATGTCATATCATGATATTATGATTTCCAAAATTTAAGACTGTATCTAGTCTCATATATCGACATTGATATCGATATATTGCCCACTTAATTTAATAGTTGACAACTAATCGATTTAATCTTTGCAGCTATAATACATAAATACATATCACCCGGCTGTTTTTTTTTTTATTCATCCTGACAGCAAACTCTGTGTTTGTTAGTGTTATTATCACGACACGTATTTCCCTATAACATCTCTCCATGATGTGAATATTCTTAGGTGCAATAATTTATTAATTACTGACATTATTGTAGTCTAATATGTTTCAGCCACTTGTTTACTGCGGTCCAACAGCATCTGTACAATCCATGATTTAAGCAACATAATCTTTTTAACCCAGTCTTAAACAGTTATTAGTCTATATCCACGACGTTTCGTTTATTGGGATTGCTCCGGTGCCGCCGGAAATTCCACCGGACGTCCCTCATTTCGGCTGGATGTGCGTTACCTTCCTCTTCCTTTTGTGTTGGTGTTCTAACCTCCGTGGATTTGTGAGGACTATGGTTAACTGCTCCTCAGATCTCTGCAGGGTAAATCCAGACAGCTAGCTAGACTATCTGTCCAATCTGAGTTTTCTGTTGCTCGACTAAAACCACTTCGGAGCGTACACGTGTTCCACCAAAACTAGTTCCTTCCAGAGGCTATTTAGCAGAGGCACCATGATTAGCCCCGCCCCAAGACGATTGTGATTGATTTAAAGAATTGCCAATAAACCAGAGCACGTTTTTTTTCACCCATCACAAAGTGCTGTGTGGACTAGCCAGACCCTCCTCCGCAGCGCTGTGGAGGAGGGTCTGGCAGTGCGATTTGACTGTGAGCAACTGCAACTCAACGATTTCCCCCGAGGGGGTCACTAAAGCATTTTGGTTGTGATCTTCAGAGCGTCCGAGAGCAGGAAGTCAGAGCTCTGATCCTGGTTCCAACCAAGGAGCTGGGTCAGCAGGTCCAGACCATGATCAGGCAGTTAACGGCGTACTGCTCCAGGGACGTCCGAGTCGCCGACATCACGGGGAAAGCTGACCTGTCGGCACAGAGGTCAGTCCACACGTACATTACACGCAAAAAAACAAAAATATGCACAATACGCATTTGTGTGTGTGTGTGAGTGTTTGTGTGTGTGTGTGTGTGTGTGTACAATGTTTTCACAGCACCACAGCAGTTGATAAAAACCGTAGGAGACAATACCTCCTCTCAAATATAAAATGACTGAGTTAGACAACAAAGATAAAACCACACCGTGCCGTGGCTCCGTTTGGCGCTTAGCACCGCACAAGAAGATTGGGATTGGTTTACAGTACTAGGTTTCTCCCTAAAAAGGGAGTTTTTCTTCGCCGCTGTCGGACTCCATGCTTGCTCTTGGGGGAATTACTGAAATTGTTGGGTCTTTGTAAATGATAGTGTGGTCTAGCCTCCTGAGACCCAGCCCATTGACTTATGTCCACTGTAGTGGACATTTGAGTTTCATTCCTCTCCTTTGAATCTTTTGTGCAAGTCTCTTAATTCCTGCTGGACTGTACAGAATACATCCTGGGCTTTTCAGTGATGTGTTATTTGATTGGCTGGGAGGCCGGGAACCGCCTCTATCTTTCAATCCAAAATGGACGGCATAGGAACAAGCACATTTTATGGAAAGATAAGAGATGAGTCAAATATTGTTTGTCTATGGTTTTGTTACTATGATAATCATATATTTTCTTGTTCATTAAGGTGTTAGGAATCATATATTGAGTTCTGATAGAAACTACATTATGTATCTTTTGAAAAATTTGCCATTTTATGAATGTCAATTATAGTGGCCATCAGGACTATCTTCATGTAAATAATGACTCCACATCTACCAAATTTGTCTGTTTTCGTACTCAAATGATCCTGTTATCCACTACAGTGGACATTCTTTAAATAAATAAAAAAATTTAAATTGTAGGATGTTTTTTTTAACCTTAAACAGGTATGGAATCACAAAAAAATATGATTAGGAAAAAAAAATGTTTCCTTGGTTCTCAGGAGGCTAGACCTACTCCATCTGTAAACTGTCTTGAGATAACCCTTGTTGTGATTTTTATACTATAAATACAATTTAATTGAAATTTAAAGAAATGCCAATAAACCAGAGCCTGATTTTCTCCAATCCCAGAATGCTGTGTGGACTAGCCAGACCCTCCTCCGCGGCGCTGTGGAGGAGGGCCTGGCGAAGCGAGACTTAAAAACTATATATGTATTGATTGGTCACCGGTTGATGCTGTCTGCTGTGTTGGAACAGGCCTATCTTAATGGAGAAGCCCGACGTGGTGGTGGGCACGCCATCCCGCGTGCTGGCCCACCTCAACGCCCAGAACCTGGCGCTGCACTCGTCGCTGGAGACGCTGGTGGTCGACGAGGCCGACCTGCTCTTCTCCTTTGGCTTCGAGGCAGACCTGAAGAACTTGTTGTGGTGAGAAGACACAGACGGGTTTTTAAATTCACTTACCGGAGGTAGCTGCGCACCGTTCAGTGGCGAGTTTGAGGAGTTCTTTCTGATTTTTCTTTGGCTTGTGACTTCTTAAAATGACAAAGTTATGGCCTAAGTCAGGGGTGGCGAACCTGTGGCTCTTGAGCCGTACGGGGCTCTTTGCCTGCTCCTTTGAGGCTCCTACACTGTGGCTTGGGGCTGTGTTAATGGTGGATTTTTATTTACTTTTTGAAACATTTCAGATTGAGTTTTTTTCATGGACAGATTCTGCAACCTGAGGAAAAAAAGCGGCCACAGATCACCTTCGTCATTAACCCTTTCACTGCTGAATCAGATTGTTTGAAAGCCCCTCTAGTGACAAATGAGTGAAAGAGGCTTCGAGTGGCCACAACAGAGTACAACCAGACCTTAAAAGGATTGTGGATAACAAAGACTGTCAGGTTTCCCACTGAGTCAATCTAAGTAAGAAAGAAAAACCTGTTGCTGTTGTAATGTGGACCTGCATGTGTTGTGTGGCTTTTTGCTATGGTGTGTTTTTTTTTTTTTGTGGCTCTTTATGCTGAACTGGTTGGCCACCCCTGGCCTGAGTGTTGATATGAGAATAATATACCTTCTCAGACTGATGTTTGTGATAAACTGGATTAAGGATGACGTGTTAGGAAATCAATGACAGGGTAAATGCAGATGCATTACTAAGTGAACCTGTTCTCTGGATTTTGTTGTTTTCAGTCATTTGCCGAAGATCTACCAGTCGTTCCTGATGTCGGCTACGCTCACGGAGGATGTTCAGGCCTTGAAGGAGCTGCTGCTACATAACCCTGTAATGTCATTTTCACATTCACAGTCTTAGCAGGGCTGCACGATACGAGGAATATGTGTGATAATGTTGTTGAATATCGCGATAACGATATTACTTAGCGATAAATAAACAGATATTAAAGTGTGCTCAGTTCTGCTGCTTTCAGTATTCTACTTAAATACAACAAACTGCATACAAACAAATAAAAGCAAACCATTTCCAACTTTATTTTATTGAACCAATTGAACATTGATTTGAATATTAAAGCTAACACTAAAAAAAAAAAAAAACAGTGAAAGTTAGATTTTAAAGAGATTTTCTTTCAGCTAAAAATTCTGATTGTGTCGCAGCCTTTTGCGATGCCTTTATTGCGCAAGTTGTTATCGCTATGACGATAAATCCATATATTGTGCAGCACAGTAACTCTCAAAAGGAAATTGCCATTACGCTCACTGACAGTCATTAAATCGTTTCCTGTATATCTGTAGTTTTAATTTAAAAGAAATATTGACACCGGATGCATTTCTGCGTAAAAGGGCAGCACACACCTTGCTTAAAAAATATAAAAAGCAGACGTCCTATTTTTACACTTGGAGAGCGGATCTCTGCGGCACATACGCACTACTGAGGCGCTGCTCTAGTGCCCGGTGTCGCCTGTTTCATTAAGAATAGTGGAAGCGTAGAGTTGGAGCATCCACCCCGCGTACGTTCGGCCGGCTACACACTGGCTGCGTGGTGTGAGCGTGTCAGCTGCGTGGCGTGTCTGTTCATATTTGGGCTCCCATGGTAACCGGTCAGAGCTTACTGCACTTACTACACACTGCCTGCGTGACACTCAGGCGCGGCTTGAAAACGCGTGCCTCCTAGAAATGGGACAGAAAAGTTCTCTAGCTTGTCTTTAAGTTCCTAGTAGAAGCAGCATTAACACATCAGACATGTTGCACAGAGAGTGTAGTCGGCTCTGGTTCTGTCTTCATACCTGGGTCTGCGTCGTCCTCAGGTGATCCTGAAGCTGCAGGGCTCTCAGCTCCCAGACAGCAGCCAGCTGCAGCAGTACAGCATCAAATGCGAGGAGGAGGACAAGTTCCTGCTGATCTACACGCTGCTGAAGCTGCGGCTGGTTCAGGGGAAGACGCTGGTGTTTGTGGGAGCGGTGGAGCGATGCTACAGACTCAAACTGTTCCTGGAGCAGTTTGGCATCCCCGCCTGCGTGCTCAACTCGGAGCTGCCCATCCAGTCCAGGTGAGAGCGGAGAGACTACCGTTCAACTAAAACAAACTGCTGGCCCAATTATCTATGATATCCAAAATTTAAGATGATACATAGCCTCCTATATCGATACAGATATATATTGATATATTGCCCAGCCCTACTCTTGTTTTGTGGCTATCCTACATTACATTACATGTCATTTAGCTGACGTTTTTATCTGAAGCAAGATACAATTGCTATATATGATGAATCGCAGCCATCACCACTGTCTGCTTTATTCCCGTATAATGCCCATATTTAATGCTGTCTTTTTAAAAACTTTGTCCTTGCACTGCTATAGTTTTTTTTTATTACTATATCTACATCATTCTCTGATATTGTCCATATTTAATGCTGGTCTCTAGACTTTATCCTTGCACTATTGGACTTATTTGCACTAAACCACCATGACACATACACTCTCACAGAGCACCTCACCATGCAGACTGAATCACAGGGTCAGTCCCTGCCCTGTCACTGCAAGCCTCTCATGCTTATACAGCCCTTAGTACATTCATGTGGATTTGTTATTTTATCATCCTGTTTGTGATGTATATTGTGTGTGATGTCTTTAAGCTACTGGGGTCTTGAATTTCCCCTTGGGGATCAATGAAGTGTCTGTCTGTCTGTCTGTCTGTCTCAAGTCACATTCAGCACAGTTCAATACGTACAACTCGGCAACGAGAATGTCGGCTGAAATTTGCTGTTCAACTAAATTAAACTGCCGATCTAGTTATCTATACAGTACGACATGTTAATCCCCTTTTCTCCAGTTTTATATTGATGTCTTCCCGCCACACTACTGCAGGTGTCACATCATCACCCAGTTCAACCAGGGCTTTTACGACTACATCATCGCCACGGATGAACAGAGTCTGGCCGACCCCACTGCTGCTCCGCAGGTGACTGCGGGCAAAGGGAAGAAGAAGAAGAAGGGCACAGAGAGAGGAGGAAGGTGAGTCGAATGAGATTCTGTTCAATATAAAAAATCACCCCTGCAAGTTTAGTTTCCTTCTCAGAAGCGTTGAAATGTCTGTGTGTTTAGGACTACGGCTGGGTATCGGTAAAAATATTTGATGCCAATACCAATACTGTGACTTCGATGCCGGTTCCAAAGCGAATAGAGATCATTCAAATAATAGGTTGTTGTACTGAGGTTTATTTTATTTTTTTAGATTTCTTTTGGGGCATTTTAGGCCTTCATTTGTGACAGGACAACTTAGACATTAAAGGGGAGAGCGAGAAGGGGGAATGACATGCAGCAAAGGGCCGTGGGTTGGAATCAAACCCGTGGCCTCTGCATTGCGGACTGAGCCTCTGTATATGGCCGCACGCTCTACCAGGCGCCCATTTACTGAGGTTTTAAAGGTCCCATGACATGGTGCTCTTTGGGTGCTTTTATATAGACCTTAGTGGTCCCCTAATACTGTATCTGAAGTCTCTTTTATGTAGACCTTAGTGGTCCCCTAATACTGTATCTGAAGTCTCTTTTATATAGACCTTAGTGGTCCCCTAATACTGTATCTGAAGTCTCTTTTATATAGACCTTAGTGGTCCCTAATACTGTATCTGAAGTCTCTTTTATATAGACCTTAGTGGTCCCCTAATACTGTATCTGAAGTCTCTTTTATATAGACCTTAGTGGTCCCCTAATACTGTATCTGAAGTCTCTTTTATATAGACCTTAGTGGTCCCCTAATACTGTATCTGAAGTCTCTTTTATATAGACCTTAGTGGTCCCCTAATACTGTATCTGAAGTCTCTTTTATATAGACCTTAGTGGTCCCCTAATACTGTATCTGAAGTCTCTTTTCCGAAATGCAGCCTTGGTGCAGAATTACAGCCACTAGAGCCAGTCCCACAATGAGCTTATGACCTTAGGATGTGCCATTTCTGTGTCTGTAGCTATTGAGGAGAGAGGGGGAGAGGGGGGGCAATCTGAGCTTTCATTTTCTCAAAGGCAGAGCAGGATACCCAGGGCTCGGTTTACACCTATCACAATTTCTAGCCACTGGGGGACCATAGGGAGGCTGGGGGAACTCATATTAATGTTTCAAAAACCTCATAAAGTGACCATTTCATGCCATGGGACATTTTAACAAGATTGCAGAGTATGCAATGGTCAGTTTTGAGAAGAAAGAATAAAATGTTTAACTGCTGTATTTAAAGGACGAAGGACAAGGAGTATGGAGTCTCCAGAGGCGTGGACTTCCAAAATGTCGCCAACGTCATCAACTTTGATTTCCCCACAGCCGTAGAATCGTACATTCACCGAGTGGGAAGGTGAGTCGTGTTTCAGTTCAGTCCCACTTCAGGATCCTTTGTTCATCAGCGCTCGGTTTGCTCGTTTTGGGACGCAGTAAGAAAAGGACCTATGTCTGAGAATCAAATCCTAACGATCTCTCGAGTTTAAATAAAGGTTGGCTGAATGAACGAACGAATGTGTTCCTTTTTGTTTTTCTGTAGAACGGCGAGAGCCGACAACCCCGGCACTGCTCTGTCTTTCATCTCTCACACTGAGCTGGAACTGCTGTCCGAGGTGGAGGAGGCGCTCACCGGAGGTAATGAGGACTGATTTTAAACTATTTGAACTCTGTTGAAGTCCGACTAAAATCTGTATTTTCTCTGAAGAACTAAATCCTCCACAAACCTCATTTAGTTTATAGACAAACTGGCATTACACTTCATCATAGTTTATATACACAAATTAGCAGAGAGAGAGAGAGACAAGGGTTTGCAGAGTTATCAAAAAAGCAAAGGGTGGCTACTTTGAAGAATCTAAAATATAAGACATGTTTTCAGTTATTTCACACTTTTTTGTTAAATAGTCATGAAAATAAAGAAACACATTGAATGAGAAGGTGTGTCCAAACTTTTGGCAAAAATACATATTTTTAAATATTCATTTATCCTAAAAGATAAAATAAAAACGGACGAAACCCCCTTCAGCCATGTTCTGAGTGTTGGCATTGTGTAGTTTGTCCACCAGAGGGCGCTCTACAACGTACCTCGTGTTTAACCCTTTAAGTTTGATATCTTAAGTTTGCATTTTTATACATTTTATTGATCAGAACTTTAATATATTTTGATGTTCTGTTGTGACAATAAAACAAACAAGTTTATATTTAAACTGCATCTTCATATTATTCTAGCGAGGACTCGTAACCGTAGGTTATTAAGAAATATATTTTTAGTTGCCTTTTAAAGTTGGAGATAAAGGGCCTGTTTATGTATTCATATGAAACGTGTGTATTTTGCTTCTAGAGAATGCTGATTCTGTCCTGAAACCTTACGAGTTTAAGATGGAAGAGATTGAAGGCTTCCGGTACCGGTGCAGGGTGAGTATCGGAACCAGAGTAGTTCATTGATCCCCTGAGGGAAATAGTTCAGATGCAGTTTCTCAAATTTAAGTCAAAATAAGAGTAAGAAGAAACTAGACAATACGTGTTTGAAGCAACATAGCTTATATGACACTTCCGACACAATATGAACCTAGGGGTTAATAACGTGTACTGAGTCTCTGGGATCTGTTTTCGCTTGTTAACGCTTTGTTTGAGCTACGTTACTGGTAGATGTAGTTTTCCAAGATGGCGCCCGCATGTCTGTCTCTGTACACTTACAAAGTTCTCAATGCTTGGGTTTACATGTAGGGACCCCATGTCAGTGGTGTAGAAATAGAGATTTACCCTGTGCCCTGAAAGCTAGCGTTAGCAGCTTCTCACCGGTTTGTGCTAGCTTGTTTCAAGCTAGAGACGCATTCGATTAGCATGAAAACAGATCCCAGAGAATGGCCGACTCGGTATACGTGTTATTAACCCCCTAGGTTCATTTTGTGCTGGAATTGTCCTTATAAGGACAAGAAATAAGAATTTAGGTTAAAAAGACGGTTATACATTATGGATTTTACGAGTGCTATTTAACATAAAAAAGTATCCTCGTCATATCAGCCAAGCAGGGCGAAGGCTGTCTTTGTTTACCTTTGCTAGTGTTTCTAATGAGAAGAGCTAATTTAGTGATTCTACGCTTCCAGTTCACCCCCCGTTGCTAAACCCTTTGTCTTGTACGCAGGACGCCATGCGCTCGGTGACGAAGCAGGCGGTGAGGGAGGCCCGGCTGAAGGAGATCAAACAGGAGCTGCTCAACTCGGAGAAACTCAAGGTGCGTGTCGGTCACTCTCCTCCACAGAGGGAGAAACGGAGAGGTGTGTGGGTGTGTGGACGTTTTGTGATTTGTTGGCTGCTTTCTGCTGTCACTCAGACGTATTTCGAGGACAACCCCAGAGACCTGCAGCTGCTCCGACACGACAAAGACCTGCATCCCGCTGTCATCAAACCCCACCTGAGGAACGTTCCCGAGTACCTCGGTAAGACACATTAGCATCAAAATGTACTTTCTAAAGATTAGTTTTTTTGGAGAGAGAGAGAGAGAGAGAGAAATGGTGACGCGCAGCATAGGACTGCGTGTCGGACTTGAACCTGCGTCTGCTGCGGTAAAGACTGAGCCTTAGTACATGGGGCGCACGTCAACCAGGTGAGCTACCAGGGCCCCCCTAGCATCAAAATATAATTAAATGATACCAATAGCAATTTTTTTTAATAAATATTATGAGAAGTGCCCTTTTTCCACTTGAGCACCTGCCCCCCCCAAATGTCTGTGCACGTCCCTGCTCATCATGCAGAATGCCTCATTTAGAATAATATATAATTACTGTATGTTACTGGATTATACTAAGTGATTGCTGTGTTTGAGTAACTGTACTCGATCCGTCCATCGTTTGTTGCTCATTATTTTCCGCTGACTTCCCGCAGTCCCTGAGACACTGAGGGGTGCGCTGAACCCGCTCTCCCACCGCAGGAGGAAGAAGAGGAAGGAGAAACCCAAACCGGACGGAGTCGTCAAGAGCAAGTTCAAGGTGAGACTGTGGAGAACGTTTTGAACCGTCTGTTAAAACTGACCGAATCGTAAAATCCCAACTCGTAAAGGTAACTGCGGTTACTTTGTGGCGACCGTAGCTCCGATGAGCAGCTACAGAGCAGCTTAACGAGTCTGCAGGTCTTGGGAGGTATTAAAGGAACGTAAACTTTCCTTTTTACAAGGAGTTCAAACAAGCTACTACAGACCAAAGTGCCACCTGCTGGCAGAAGATTAAAGTGTGGGTTCACTGATTCTGAAAAACTTGGATATTAATATGGTTCTGTGTTGTGGGCAGTTTAAAGGAACACGCCGACTTATTGGGAATTTAGCTTATTCACAGTAACCCCCAGAGTTAGACAAGTCCATACAAATGCTTCTCATCTCCGTGCGTGCTGTAAGGCTGTCTGACGGCTCCAGCGGCATCAGGCCAGCACAGGACATGCAGGTGAATGGTTCCAGTAATCCTACTGCTCCGAATAAGTGACAAAATAACGCCACGTTCCTATTTACATGTTGTGATTTGTAGAGTCACGGCTGTCACAACATGTAAATAGGAACATGTTGGTGTTATTTTGTCACTTTTGTCACAATTCGGAGCAGTAGGATTACTGGAACCAGTTACCTGCGGGATCTGTGCTAGGCTAAGCTAATGCTGGAGCCGTCAGGCAGCCTTACAGCACGCACGGAGATGAGAAGTGTATGTATCGACTTGTCTAACTCTGGGGGTTACGGTGAATAAGCTAAATTCCCAATAAGTCGGCGTGTTCCTTTTAAGGTCAGTGGTTAATAGATTATTTTTAAAATGGTGTTGGCGCAGAGACGGTTTGCTCGCAATGCCAAGCGCTCCTCTGGGTGGAAAAACAAACGCATGCTTAAAGCCTTTGGCAATGAACGTGGATGGCAGAACAGAAACGCCACGCTCACGCCACGCAGGCAGCGTGCAGGAGGCCTTAGTCGTCTTTCTGAGAGGATTACCAAATATGAAAACGGCAAGACAACGCGGTAAAATTAAGCTAAAGATGGCAACCCAAACTGACCGTACCGCATACAAACCTGGAGCAGTATGGCAGCACGTTGAGGAGAACAGGTATGTAACCAGTCAGATTATCACTGGTGTTACACGGTGTGGGGAAATGTGAAACAGCACATTATGTCAAATTGTGTCATTTTCTGGGTTTGAATCCGTTCAAATAAATCTTTGCTGCACCATTTTCTCCACCTAAATCGTAGATATAATAAAGTGAATGTTTCTGGCTTTTATACCCTCAGACATTGTCAGACGTCACCGCCTGTGTGTGTGTGTGTGTGTGTGTGTGTGTGTGTGTGTGTGTGTGTGTGTGTGTGTGTGTGTGTGTGTGTGTGTGTGTGTGTGTGTGTGTGTGTGTGTGTGTGTGTGTGTGTGTGTGTGTGTCTTCACTTTAACGTGAATTTCAAAACTCCGCACCAAAAGTATTTATTAGGGTATTTTTATGTAGAAACTCAACTGTCTGTCTTTGTAAACCCGAAAATACAAATAAAAAAATCATGAACTCAAGTGATGACGGGAGATGCATGCTGCAGGACGACTCAATTAAAAACCACCATGAACACTTTTGAATGTTCAATCAGACTATAGCTACTCGAGAGTCTGCTCTTGAGACTTTGCTCTAATTTTCGGGACAATTAGGGCGGGATTCGGGATTTGTGACAACTGCTTGGATTTCGTGTGTGTTAAATTGAAGAAAAAAAAATTACAAAGATTTGAATAAAAATTATATGGATGAGAGTTGCTTCAGTAATTGATTTTTCACTCCTGCAGAACATCCAGGGGAAGAACCCACTGAAGAGTTTCCGATACAGTGGAGTGAGGAACAGGAAGGGCAAAGCAGGCCACTCATAGCTGCAGCACACCTGGAAGTTTATCAGTCCTGGATCTCAGAACTGTGCACAGAGACTTTTCACCAAAAGGACAATTCTGTCTCCAGCGTTGGCCCCGATGGACGAGACACACGCATATATAAACTGAATGGAAACGGGCCCATTGAAGCTCTATGGGCTGCGGATGAAACGTATGTAGAAGAATACAGTATCTGCTTTCTCTTATTTCTAATGCATCTGTTCTAAAAACCTAAAACGTGTTTATTAAAATAAAATGATTTCTTCTCAAACGTTAAGTATTTGTATTGTAGTTTTCTAGTGGCTCAAATTTACAATGCTAACATGCTGATGTTTAGCGGATATAATCTGTAGCATTCTTACATGAACTAATTAGCAGTAAAGTCTAAAATCTAAAGTTTTAAAATCGCCAATGGGTGAACTAAAGTGACCGACCGACCGGCAAATAAAAAGTACAGAATAGCCCCTTTTCAACTTTGGCAGGAAAGGAAAGGTAGTGGTGGAATGTAACTAAGTACTACACATTAAGGTTTTTACACACAAAACACATGTAGTTTATAAACATATAATACAATGTTTTATTGAAAAGGTGACATAAATGAGACAAGCTGTGAGCTGGGCAAAGTTCAGTTTTTTTTGGATCTGATTCCACTTCCTGCAGCTGAGCGATGAGGAACATGTCTGCTCTGTTTGCTGATAGATGATATGATACCTGATATGTTCTCTGATGGTCGGAGCAGGAAAGAAAACACAAAAGATTGTATTTGCCCACAGTTTCTATTGATTCAGTATGCAAGACATTTCATACACAAGGAAGTGTTGGCTGTAATTAAACTTTAGAGCAAGGGCGTAACTTTGGGTTCAACATTGGGGGCGTTGAGATCGTGTATTTAAAATAGCGTCAAAAACATCTGAAAAACCCTCGGCAAAAAGCCTAAAAAAACGGAAAAGCACCAAAAAGTTAGAAAAAAACCTCCTCAAAAATGGGCGACAAAAATGTCACAAATTGTCCAAAAATAACTTTGAAAAGACTATTCAAACTCTGCAACAATTTCAGAAAAAGCTACAAAAATGTTAAACGTGACAAAAAACTTAAAAGAACAAAATCTTTAAAAAAAACTTGATTGTTGGGTAATGATACACAGACTAAAGTAATTTAGAAAATAACTTCATTTTATTCAAATGCATTCCGCAGTACATGAAATCCGATTAACTGAGTCCGGCAATCACACTGTAAAGCCATTAAAAAAAATTAAAAAAATAATAAAAAAACCATAAAGATATACATACATTTCTAACGCAGAAGTACCTTATGGTGTCCTGTTTTGTGATGTGATACACTTTGTTTTATTGACCCAATTCAGTTCTGTATAGTCTCTGCTCAGCAGAAACTTTCTATTTCAGATCACCTCTCTGTGACGAATTTTCCAAAAACCCATTTGGGATGTTCCGATCAGATATTTTGGCCCCCGATCCCAATCCAATTGGATTGAATCCCAATATCTGCTGATACAGAGTCCCAGATAATAGAGCTGCACACGTTTTTTTTATAACTAAGTAAACAAAGTAACTAAAAGATGTCTTCAGCTTAATACATTTAACTGTGCACCTAGAATTTTTGTAAAACTTGCGTATAAAATCAACTTTTACTTAGAATGGTGTAAAATTGACTGACGTAAATATTGGAGTAAGGGGATCGGGGTGACTGCAAATGCCCGATCAATTTAAAAAGTGCCTATATCGGCTCCGATCGGGGCTTTAAATTGACACCCGGCAACCTGCCAAATGCGGGTAAAAATTTACTTTGGCAGGTAACGTTTTAAAGTTACTAGCCAGTTTGGCTGTTGATGAATGAAGCAAAGCGTCGGTTACCTTGTTTCCACCAAGGCAAACCCTCGTACTGCTAGTTTTCCTGTCCAAGAGACGGTTCTTCGGTTGTCCAAACACGAAAGCACCGTCTCCAAAACCGCCCCTCAAAATGCCTTAGTGGAAACAGGGTTTGTTTGAATCGGCAGACTGCAGAAATGTTTCCAGATTGGTCTGTTTTGTGCGTCTTTGGCTTGGAAACCTAATCTTTCTTTGGCAACGCTGTTTTAAATACTAATCCTACATTTCCCATGAACACTTTGTCGTGACGTGTTGTACAACCTTTGGCTACGTCAAATTAAGTATTTAGGAAAAAACAAACGTGGCTAGTGGAAAATCTGATTGGCTGGTAAGTTTCAAAATCTACTAGCCATGTTGGCTGGTGATCAAAAAAAGTTAATTTAAAGCCCTGGCTCCGATACTTCCCGATCTGATTGGGACATCCCTACACATTTATCTTATGGACAGTCCCTTAAAGTCACATTCATCTCCACACTCAATGTTTACCCGACGAGTGAAAACTTTATGAGAGCTAAATAATTAACGACCTATGTGTTTTATGTATATTTTTTTTAAAACTGTGATGTTTCAGCAAACTGAAGTGGTTAGTAAGGTATACATAGATGTGGGGTCGCTGAATGTTGTAATCAGTCGATAGTGTATTCAAAAGGATAGTCCTGTGTGGGCGCCGAGTTAAAGATGACGCTATCGAACGGGTTCTCGGTGTTCCAACTGTCCACCGGAAACCAGGAGTCGTACCAGGAAGTTGTCCTCTCTGTTTCAGGTATTGTTGTCGGAGCTGCTGTCGTTGTCGTTGTGGTTGTGGTTGTGGTAGCGGGAGTTGTGCTAAGACCGGCTCGTAATCTCTGCTGACGCAGCCGGCGTAAACGCATGATCCGGAGCCGCCTGAGTCGCTCTGCGTTCTGAGCGCTGGCGTGACTGTCGACGGTGGCGGTCGCAGGGCTGCTGGCCGCGGTCGGTTTCGGCGCGTTGACTTTGGTGACCAGTCGAATGGGCCTCTTGCCGTTGATCGCCATGATCTGTTTGATGCGGTCCCAGTTGGATTTGGCTAAGGTGAAGCTGCAGGAAGTGGCCCCGGAGTCGTAGCCCACCATGCACAGTCTGGTCTGAGGGGTGTAGCCGTCAACTTTGGCCGTCACCCTGTACTCGCCGGGATTCAGCAGCCGCCAGTAGTCGCCACTTGGAGCTAGAATGAGTGTAGGTTAATGGTTAGGAGCTGAAATTCTTTCAACGTGCAAAAATCCAGCGTTCAAATGTTATCCACATGAACCATTCGTAAAAGCAATGCACTGTAATCATATGAATTCCACATTTTTAATACCGTATGCAACAGAATGGCATCCACTTTATGAGAGCGCCAATATCTGTGTAAGGGAGAGCGAAGTTTGTGTTCCAGAAGAAGTTAAGAGGGTAAAACGCATGACTTTGTGTGCTTAATCCAAACCACAATCTTTTGGCTAATCTTAACTAGTCATTAAAACACAGGGCTTTCAATCCGGGGAGCGAAGTTTGTGTCCCGAAAGAAGTTAAGGGGAAAAAAACAAGGTTTTCACCCAGGAAACAGGTGTTCATGTCCTGAAGAAGTTAAGGAGAAAACACAAGACTTTCACCCAGGAAACAGGTGTTCATGTCCTGAAGAAGTTAAGGAGAAAACACAAGACTTTCAAACAGGTGTTTGTGTCATGGGAAAGCTACTCAAGGGGACCTGTGTTTTAACCCATTGTCAAACTTAAAAAAAAATCCTAACTAGTCTTTTTGGTGTCTAAACTGTAGTCGTCATAGGACAGTCGCCTTTTGTAGGCTAAACTTAACTGCAACGACCTTAAACAAATGTCCGTAACCTCACGGTCCTGTGTACTCGGCTCACAGTTACCTTTTCTCGGCTTAATGTAACTGTAAAGACCACTGAACTCAACTGCCATGTGACCGATCGTCATGTGACATAGGATATTACGATACTGTTGTGCAGAAGTGTTCGTACGATATACAAACCCGTTGATGAGAATGCGTTGTAAATGTACATGTCATGCAAAGTGTTTTTTGTACCAAACATACCTGTTTTGACATCATGCCGTATCCCCTCCACAGATATGGTGGCATTAGGCAGCGGATTTCCCTCCACGTCTCTCACTACACCCTTTATCCCTCGATTAACCTGCACAGGACACCGCATGTCATGCCTCAAACGGAGCAAGTTTGTAGAAAAATGAAACGATCCAGTGAAATACATTGCGTTAGTCCATTGTTTAATGTCCCAGTGAGACACTGAAGTACAATCCAGGAAAAGAGGTTGGAGTAACAGATCGGTAAGTTTGAAGTGGTCATCAGATGCCAAAAAACTGCCAGAGGTTTATTATACTATGAGGAAGGATTTTACTACTCTGGAACGTTGTCACGCTGACAGTCTATTTATCTTTCTTCACATCAATCGTTCACGTAACGTACAAGTAATCCATCGGGAATGTGCTCTTGCGCGTATCTCATTGTCCAACGCAGCTGCTGATGTCTGTCTGAACACAGGCCTAAGAGTATCACTCAGCCCTCTGAAAGGCTTTTCTAAGAACAATATTATGAATAATGTTACAGTCCACATTTCATTCTGTAAAAACTCTGAAGAAAGTCGCTCTCATCCGTTTCATTCCAACAGGTTCTCACTCCCAATCTCGTAAAATACGGACGCATGGTCAGGTGCCTTTTGTCGTTGTTATTGACGCTAAAAGTCTCCTTTGGCAAGGCAATTTTATTTGATTGGCACAATTCAGCAGCAATGCGATTCAAAGTGCTTTACACAAGACATAAAGACACAGTTAAAAATATCATACAAATTGGTAACCGATGAAGAAAGTTATAAAAAATGAATGAATAAAAAATAAAATACAAATACAAAAATCAATTAAGAAAAGGCAGTGTTAAAAAAGGTCTTCAGCCTTGATTTAAAAGAGCTGAGATTAGGTGCCGACCTACAGTTTAGCGGTAGTTTGTTCCAGATGTAGGGACCATAGAAGCTGAACACACCTTCCCCCTTTTTTTGTTCCGACTCTGGGGATTGTGAGCAGACCTATCCCTGATGATCTCCAATCTCTGCAGCTCATAGTATAGTAGCAGATTCGAAAGGTAAATTAGTCCTGAACCGTTTAGTGACTTATAAAAACTAACATGAGTATTTTGAAATCTATTCTTTGATGCACAGGAAGCCAGTGTAAGGACTTCAGAACTGGAGTGATTTGATCTATTTAGCGTCGTATAACGCGCTTGGTCGGGACTATTGGCGTCCCTTTTGACGCAGTTATGTTTAGGAAAAGCTCGTGGGTGGGCTTACGTTTCCATGACACGCGGGAATAACGATAAGGTTAAAGAAGAAAGCGACTTTAGGAAACGTGACAAGCGGAACACGAACCCCCTGTCTCCTGGGTGAAAGTCCTGTGTTTGACCCATCCACCACCCCAAGCAACCTCCCTACGCGGAATTTCGGCCTTTAATACTACTCGCTAAACTCCGTATAGCTGCCTGCTCGCTACATTCCACAAACACGCTGAAGGATGCCTTTTTCGTCGCTTCAGACGCTGACAGCCACTCTATAAACGTCCGTATTTTACGAGTTCGGAGTGAGAACGGTTTGTATATTCATATCCTAAATTGCAACAATGTTTTTCTATCTGTGTGAACAAACCTTGCGACAGTCCTTCTGCCCATCCCGACCCTTTCCTATCTCACTACATGTCATCTAAATGAATGTGTAGCCATTGTTAGAAAATATGTACATCCTCGTGTGTCTCATTAAACCTTTTTAGAGCATTGTGAACTGAATCCTGCTTCGTGTCGCTTTGTTCTACGAGATCTGCTTATGCTTAGGAGAGTTTCTGTGCGATAAGAGTCTCATACTCATCAGTTCGGTTCTCACTTGTTCGATGAAGGACAACAGAGCCTCGCGGTTGTTCTCCCACTCCAGAGGCAGTTCACTCTCGTGGGGAAACTTGTCACAGCCCAAGAAGATGGACAGCTCAAAGCAGTTGGTGTGCAGGTAGCTGAAGTCATTCATACCTGTGGGAGAGGAAATGATCAGCTCATTTACTCATGGTGGTGTCCACTCATGCACATGGTTTTCAGTTCACCTCTTCAGGTATCCACCACTGTTATGATGGAGGTACATTGGATTTCCGATATGGTATTTCAATGCATCAATTCATGACATTCGACAAACTCGACCGCAACAAGTGTTTTGAAAACAATGCCGCGGTTTGAGGATAATTTCACTGTCAACAGGTTTCATTTGGAACAATTATTTTTTTTTTTTCTTTATTGAAGGTAGAACCTATGAGGTCTGTGGATTATCCAAAATAACCAGGACACTGTTTCAGGGAAGACATGTTGCTGTTGACTTTTGGAGCACCACAAATGTAATGCCATCCAATTCTATTGAATTGGACCCCAAACGGATGAATTGATTCATAAGTGATTTGCTTTTTCACATCCTTTTACTATCTCTTTGAAGCTCTCTGTGTCAACACTTACTGCCCACCACTGGATCCCAGCTAGCTCTGTTGGTGATGCCCTGTCCCCCGGTGATATCGTCACCATGGCAGGAGCCTCTGTAGGTCTCTGTCATGGTCAGGTGGCTGTGGGCGTACGACATCGCCAACCAGCGAAACATGGCGTCGTCGGGCGTCTCCCTCAGAGATCCATCCCTCTGCCGCTGGATGCGAGCCCACGTCTCCTCGTTCATGTCGGCGTTACTTCTCCAACGCCGGCTGTCGGTTAACTTTAACAACATCGAAGGGTTATTGGGTTATTATATGGGTGCTGAGTTGATTTATATCTTTAGTTCTTCTTTGTGAAATAGCCTTACTGAAATTACTGGACGCTGCATGTCAAAAGGGTACGCAACCAGTTTTTCTCCTCCTTGCAAATTAGCTCCGAGCACAAACGGGTTGCGCTCCATCCAGGAAATGATGGCTTTTGTCTCAGTAGCAAGCTGTTAAAAAAATAAAAAATAAAAGCAGAGAAATGTTTGAGTGTCAGCACATTGTGTAGGATCAAAAGGGGGGTAATGGGCCCTTGGTGGCATTAGGAACAAACTCACAGAGCCATTGAGGAAGTTTTCTGGGAGGGGGATGTGATGGTTGGGCACGACGCGAGGGACCCAGCCTCTGTCCTCGGCTCCCCACAGGATGCTGTTCAGGTCGGGGAAGTTCTGGAAGATGTCGTAACCTTCTTCGGTCCAGTGGCCAAGTGCCCAGTTCCCCATCTCAGAGCCCTGGAGGAAAAATGGGGAGCACCACGTTAGCTCTCAAAGAACATTTTGAAAGTGTTGCATACGTATGGAGCATTTTAGCATCAGTAAATAAATATTTGAGAAAAAGTTCAGACGCTGCAAAAGTACTCTCTTAGACGCCCTTCCAGCAGAGAAAATGTGATGCAGTGTTATATAGGCTGCTGTGATAGACCAAGCTTCCGTGTCTGAAAAGTGAAGCCAATGAGGAAGTACCTTAAACCTGTATTCCATCTGATTTCCACTGGCTCCAAAAAGAACTCTCTTTCTATGGAAGTCTATAGGAAAATGAGCCTACTTCCCTTCTCATTTGATTTATTACCTCAGTAAACTTTTTCATAATGAATTTATGGTCTCAATCACTAGTTTCAAGTCTTCTTCAATACAGCATGTTCATTAGGAAATTATGGTCCCATTTATTTTAAAATAGACAATAAAGCGGGGGATGCTTTAGGACCGGTCAATCAGGACCGAGGCTTAGCAATGCTAACCATGCTAATACTGTGGACATTAAAATAGACCTGAACTTGTTTTTGGCTGTCTGCGTTTTCATCTTAAACTTTGACCCTCTTACTGTGTTTTTCCACTTTACAAAAGTTACCTGGAACATTTTGGTAGTCTAAAATGTCATGTTCAGCGTTCTGCCATCCAAGCTAGCTAGCAACCGCTAGCTTTAGCTGGTAACTTAAGAGAAAGTTTGGCGATTTTCTGTCCCGCCGTACTGAACAACAGCAGCAGTACCCCGAGGTCCGCATTTACCCACCGATAAATCTCCGCTGGGTCATTCTCTTCAGAGGGGTTGAATATTGGCAACTTTTCCTTTTTAGCATTTAGCTAAGCGCAGCCCCAAAACCATAAATAACACTGACTTAGCCACAGAATGTCTCCCAAACTCCAAGCTCACATAAAAAAAAAAGAGCTTGAGGCTTCAAAACGGCAGTCCATTAACCATTTGGTGACGTCATGGCTGCTACGTCCACTTTTTACAGTCTATGGGTGCCATTAAAAGTTCTACATGCAGATGATACCATTATTTCTTCCGACCCTGCCCCTCACACAGCCTGAGTCCCGCCCTGACTGAGGACACCCATATTTTACTGATATTCTGACCGATCTCAGTGCTTCCTGGTGCTGAAGTTACACTAACGTTTAAATTCCGTTTAATTTATGCTCCAACGTACCATCTCAAAGGCCAACTCGTAAGCATCGGGGTTGAGCGAGGGCACCAGGTGTATTCTCACTCCGTCCACCAGGCGTTGCACTCTGGGGTTCCCATCGTTGTACTCTTTGCACAGAAACTGCATCAGCAGGAGGAGAAGCTCTCGACCCAGCGCCTCATTCCCATGCAGTCCGGCTGTGTACCGAAATTCAGGCTCACCTTGAGACGTTGGGAACCAAAAGGAAAAGTTAGTTTGACTAAGCGGTGTCACGTCTCGGGATGTTCTTGAGCCGTCTCGTACCTGTCTCGTGCTCTCCAGGGTTGTCGGAGATCTCCATGGCGTACATCTTCAGGCCCTGAGAGCTTTTACCGATGTTGTAGATCCTGGTGATGTTGGGACACTCTTCGTTTATCACCTTCATCATCTACAAAAAGAAACTCATTTGTTATATTTGTTGCTGCAGAATTTTAAAAGGCACAAGTGTTTATTATTTATTAGTCCGATCTAAAAAAACGACCTGTCTCATGTCCTTGTAGTTGTGGTGTTTGAAGTCCAGGTCGTCTGATGGGTTGACTTCATTCTCACTGCGGTAGCTGCCTGAAAGAAGCAACACGCTGATTGTAGACAAGATTGGATTATCTGCTGCAGAGAAGATTTTACTCTTAAAGCTGTGTATCTTTCTGATGATACTGAAGCTACTAGTTAGCATTTTACAGTTACATCTTAGCTCATCTTTGCAAAGAGAAAACATCCAAATACATGTCTTTAACAATTTTATGTTACACTGTCTGACGGAAAACTAATAAAGTCTGCTGAGCATACGTTAGGACTTTAAAAGCATCGGTGTCAGTTCTAAAATTTCCATTCTAGTAAACACAATGTGTTTCTGATAGGTAGAAGTAGTCAGTGGAGAAAAAAAGTACTTAGATCTTTTCAGTTAAAGTAACAACATTACAGTGTAGAAGTACTCCGTAACAAGTAAAAGTCCTGCATTTATAATTGTACATAAGTCAAATATAAGTATTAAGTACCAAAAGTACAACAATTTGCAGAATGGCCCATTTCAGAATAATATATATTATATTATTGGGTAACACTTTACAATAAGGTACACAAAAAATAGGTAGCTAATGATTAGTTAGTGTTTTTGAAAGGGTAACGAATGATTAGTAACTGTTTTTCAGAAGGGTAGTAACTGCTAAAAACAGTAACTAATCATGCGTTACTCTTTCTAAAACAGTAACTAATCATTAACTACCTATATTTTTGAGTACCTTATTGTAAAGTGTAACCTATTATTGTATTCTAATTATTGATGCATTAATGTGTTCATCACTTTAAAAGTTGGAGGTCATTTTAATTACTTGATTATTCTGGAGGATGTGTTCAGTAGATTATAATTTATTAGTTGATTATGTTTCGTATTATTAATTAGAATTTGTCAAAGTAGCACAATTTATAAAATAAATGTAGAGGAGTAGAAGTATAAAGTAGGAGAAAGTTGAAATACTCAAGTGAAGTACTTTAAAATAGTACTAGTACGAAAAGTCCAGTATTTCCAGCAAGACTGAGTAAACGTAGTCTTGGGAAACAGTTACTCTGTGATTCAGTTATGTGTGGTAATGGTACCCTTTCTAACACTGAGGTTATGGAGTTTGGGTTGTGAAACCGTTTTAAACTCAGTCTGGCAAACAGTTATGTTTTTTCTTCTAGCGGAGGATGACGTATTCCTGTAAGGAATGAGAAAACTCTGACTCAGGAGGTCAAGAAACTCTCCAAAAACCTGCTTCATTCCCTGGCTTCCTAGCTGCTGAAAGAGATGAGACATTTACTTGTGACAGCAGATCAGTGGTGTCCAAGGGTATAACTTTGGGTTAAAAATGTGGGGTGGGTTGAGATCTCCACTTTTGAGCAAAATTGAAATATTGAATGCCAAACACTTCATTTTCTGCATTCTGGTGTATTTTTCCTCATCAATTTGTGGTGCAAAGGTCTTTATAATAAGGAAATTATAATAGATTTTTTTGGGAGGTTGCACTGGCCAGTTTTGGTTATTCAGGGGGTTGTAACCCCCCATTCGCTGTAGCTGTAAATTACAGCTATGGTGGTGTCTGTGATACTGACTGGGTAGTTGACAGGCCAGGATCTCCGCTCGAAGACACAAGCTGCCGTTCCAGCTCTGAGGCAGGATGCGGATGTAGCGCGCCACCACGGGCGGGCTGAACTGACCCAACACCGGCGTGTCCTTATCCACATTCCCATAGAATAACTGCAGCAGAAGATCACAATCAATGGGAACATATAATTATGATCTATCTATTGTGAGATATGAGTTATGTATTGTTAATTTCCACGCACCCATTCAGCGTAGCCGTCTTGCAATGTTGTCCAGTCACGGCTGTCGTTGCTGAAGGCCACAAAGTAGGACGACACAAAATCCTCCCTGGTAAGACAATGAGATGAACCACTCCATATTTGATCTGTATGGAAGCTACGGTATGTCAAAAAATATTTTTTTTTTTTTTTTTTTTTTAAGATGATTTTTTGCAGCATTTTGGCCTTTAACTCTTAAACCCTCTGAGGTCTTAGGGTATTCTTTAAGATATCTTCTTGAATTCTCCTTTTAAGGGTATTTGCATAGAACTGATCCCCATGTGAATTCATATCAAAATGTTCAGAACAAACTCCGCTTTCTGCCCAAAATCGTTCCAGAGCAATGTGTAAAGAGATAATTTGGCCCTAAAGCGGAAATATTTCTCAATCTCTTGTGAAAATATACCTCTACTCAATTGTTTTGGTGCTTGAAATGAGTTTACAAAAGTCTTGGGTTCACAAAAGTAGCAGTAGTATCTGTCCAATCTGAGTTTTCTGTTGCACGACTAAAACAACTTTTGAACGTACACGTTCCACCAAAACAAGTTCCTTCCCGAGGCCATTTTGCAGAGGCACCGTTGCTCCGTCCGGTGCTTAGCTTCGCCCAAGACGATTGTGATTGGTTTGAAGAAATGCCGATAAACCAGAGCACGATTTTCTCCCATCCCGGAATGCTGTGTGGACCAGCCAGACCCTCTTCCGCAGCGCTGTGGAGGAAGGTCTGGCAATGCGAGACTAACCGTGAGGTTACGGTCGTTTCAGTGGCCTTTGCAGTTAGGTTTAGCCGACAAAAGGTGAGCATCATGTGGCAACGACAGTTAAGTTTAGACATCAAAATGACTAGTTAAGATTACGGTACGTTCTCTAGTTTAGACATAAGGTCGTCTTTCCTGACACCACTAGGGGTATAATTTATGAAACGCTCCTGAGGGTTGTATATGAGGGTAGGAATAAACGACATATACTGTTGTTTGGAGGACTTGTTGAGCATTTAGAAGCTACAGAGAGTTCAAAATCATGACAAAGTATAGATGGTATCGCATAATTTTGACTTTTTTTAATGTCAGTCCCAGCATTGTCTTTCTTTTCTGGCAGAAATTAGCTTCCGTAGGTCCACAAACAAGCAATCGAACACATCACTGCATGCATCTTATGAAGTGAAGTCCAGACTCACAGTTGCTCTGAGTTTCTTCCCTGAGTGATGACCCCCGTGAACTCCACCTCTCGGCGGGCATCGACCTCAAACCAGTGGTTTTTCTCTTCTGGCTCGGCGCACCACGCTCCGCCGTACAGATCTTCCTCGTCCTTAGAGCCCTGCACGCGACCCACAGCTTATTTTCATCCAGACTTGTACACATGATGATTGCTTTAAGAGCAGCACAACTCATTTCACATACGTGAAAAAGATTCGGGAGACTCTCGGGAGGAGCGTTTAATGAACACTCGAATGAGGAGAGAATTAAGCAGGCAGTACAGATTAACCACCATGTTTTATTTAAAATAACTTATTTTGCAGTGCTGTCTAGGGGTCTGAATCAGCAGAGGCCTCACAATACGATATCATCACGATACTTACGTCACAGTACGATATTATTGCGATTTTAAACATATTGCAATATTCTGCGATATATTGCAATTATTACCTTTTTTCCAACTTCAAATTTTTCCCAATCTCAAATTATGTCCCTAAAAGGAAATTTTGTCAACATCTGTTTTATCTAAAAAGATACATTTCTCTGTTTGTTCACTTCAATTGTATTGCTGCAAAATGGGGTTGTCAAGCAGACAAACTGACCAACACATATATATAATAAAAGATCGGTACTTGCTGTCTATGTATTGATACAGTATTGCCACGGAAAATAGCGCAATACTATGCTGTATCGATTTTATCTGCCCCCACCTTTTAGTGCCGTCCCAACTCTCTAAACAGTCCTTCCAGAAAAATGCGGAGTTTTTCTGTGATTGTTGGGGGCAAAAATCCTTGATTATGCGGCTTTGTTAAAAAAATGCGATGGAATATGCGGGATATTTATGCAATTATATGCGATTAAATTGCGGGAACTTGCAAAAATTACGGGAACAAAAAAAAGTGATTCCCCCCCAACACCCTTCTTTTCGATAATTACGCCACTTCATAACGTTCCCATGGCAACAGGGGGAAATGGCTGCTCTTGTGTGAAGTAAACGCAACATTTTTCAACTTCCTGCTAAGATATATTATGGAACTTTTTTGCAAACGACAATGCAGGGATTATGAAATCATGCAAGCCCCGCGCGAAAATTGGCAATTTATGCTGCAAAAGTGTGCGTATTTGAAAAAATGCACCCCCCCTGGATAAATATGCGGACTTTGGCTGATTATGTGTTGAATTATGCGATCGCATAATCACGTTTTTCTGGAGGGACACTCTGGCAAGTATCAGATGCTAAAGCCTAGTCCAGTCTCTCTCTCTCTCTCTCTCTCTCTCTCTCTCTCTCTCTCTCTCTCTCTCTCGGAAGTATGCTAAAGTGTGGCAGGCCCTCCGACCTCCAAAAGGAGACAGTCCTGAAACCAAACATTCCCTTTATCATGCAGCTGTCTACACTCCCAGAAGGGACACAAACATATTTCTACATGAGCAGGTTTGGTTGTTCGAGACTTGGCCGAATATTCTCGTCACCTGACCTGTGAGGGACCTGATGTTGTTTAAGCTTTCCCCTTTGTCTCATTGTACCGCAACATGGTGTTTCTGGAAATTCCACCACACACACCCTAATTTCCATCTTCAGTTGTAGTACTTTTTTGAGTTTTTTGAGCCTATACCTGCATGTTGAGCCGCCCCCTCTGAGCGGTGAAGCCGTGGTGAGACTGCGAGGAAGCCAGCAGCTGGTCGTCCTCCACCCGGTGAGACTCCAAGCCCAGAGGAGGACACTCTGAGAGGGAACGCATAACACACAAACAGGATCTGTTCAACGTGCCAGAAACACTCAGATTCAAAACACTCTTTGGCTTCATTCCTGGGAGCAGCAGAGCAGCTGTTATCGAGTCTGTCAGAAGCTTCTTTTCTTTTTAATGAGACGCAGGAAAACTTGACCTCCTTTATATACTGTTGGGTAGTTTGAATCTACAGCAATGCATCATGGTCTATAAGATCATCGTATGTTTGTAGCGTCGCTGTCCTGTGAGAACCACGGATCTCTGAAAAGTTTTTAAACTTTTCACGGTGTCAGATTTGTGACGATTAGGGCTGCAACTAACGATTATTTGTTAAATTACAGTGTGGTTGTCATTACTTAGAATTCCTCATGGGGGCGACAGAAACTATGCACTATAGCTTTAAGTTTAAATTATAAACGCAACACTTTTGTTTTTGCCCCCCATTTTTCATGACCTGAACTCAAGGATCTGAGACTTTTTCTATGTACACCAAAGGTAGCCCGACAAGCCAGACCCACATCCAGATGTTGGGTCTGGGAACTCCCCATTGGCAGGGCTCAATCTGAGGGGGCGGGATAAACGGTTGTCTTTCAAGTTCCCTCTGCATGTAATAGGATAGCGCTACAACCAATCAGAGCAACGCTGGCTGATAGATTAAACTTTAAACTCCAAAAACCTCTTCCTTTTTTAACTGCAGTGCCGTTCTTTTCTCAAAGAAAAGCGGAACCGTCGCAGCTCTGCCGTCATTGCGTTAAGCCCCGCCCACCGACTCTATACACGATGCGATTGGCCCGACCAGAATTTGGTTTTTCCAGCTCGCGAGCCAACGGAGAGTTGCTAGACTGACCCTGGCTGCAAATCACATTTGCTGCTGCTAGGGTGGTCTAGATTTCTAGGCTACACAAAAGGCCTAGTTCTCTCAAATATTTGTTCACCAATCTGTCTAAATCTGTGTCCGTGAGCACTTCTCCTTTGCCGAGAAAATCCATCCACCTCACAGGTGTGGCATATCAAGATGCTGATTAGACAGCATGATTATTGCACAGGTGTGACTTAGGCTGGCCACAATAAAAGGCCACTCTAAAATGTGCAGTTTTACTGTATTGGGGGAGCGGTTCGAAAACCAGTCAGTATTTGCTGTTGGGTTGGGTTAGGTTTCATCCCTCTCTCTCTCTCTCTCTCTCTCTCTTTCTCGACCTGACTGCAGTTCGTCGTTGTATCCGACTTGAGCGGGCAAATGCTCACATTCAATGGCGTCTGGCACTTTGGAGAGGTGTTCTCTTCACGGATGAACCCTAACCCTGGCAGTGTCCGATTTAAAAAAAATTAAATAAAAACACCCTCATGATACATTGGAGGACAAAAATGTCCCCATTCCTAAAATTTGCTATAAAATATTATACATTAATATTATTTTCCACTTTCACCGAGTTAAATGTTTTACCCACATCAGTTCTGTTTCATAACTAACAAAAAAAATCCTTTAGTTTGATGCATCGTCTATAAAACGAGTCCCTGTATCTCATGGAAATATTACCTGTTAGGTGACTGTGTCTGAAGTTAAGAGTTATAAGATATTTTGGCTACAATTTAGACAAATGTACGTGGTAAGATTTAGCTTTTTCTCTTACTTTTTGGCTCCACCGGCACGGAGATCTGCTTCAGTCTCTCCTCTTCCTCCTCCTCCCACTTCTTCCTCTCCCGCTCGGCTTCACGGCGTGATGAGAAAACAATGTGTGTTAAAACATGCTTTAACATGGACCTTGCTCTCCAGCCAACAACCACCACCACAACCACCACCACCACACAAAATACTACCATGTGTGCTTCAGTGCACTTTTGTCTCCACTCGTACATTCCCCATCTGTCTCCCGTCTGAAACATGGGGCAGTTTAGTCGTTTTGAGCTCATATCTTCAAGGTTGTTTGATGCATAAAACGGTAACTACTTCTTGTGATTTGACAGGAAATACTTAAATGGTGTGTCAGACTTTTGACAGGCGGTTATCCAAACTGATCTTTTCAGTCCCTCCCTTCCTCTTGATATCATCGTAACGTCACCCAGCTGTTCTCTGGGCTTTATATAACAATCCACATTCTTTCTCCCACCTCTATCTTCTCTAGTCATTTTTTTTCCCTTATCAATCATTAAAGGATAACTTCGGGGTTTTCCAACCTGGAGCCTGTTTTCATATGTTTTTGTGTCTAAGTGACTGATGGGAACAACAATCTTTGAAATTGGTCCAGTATTAAAGGACAAATCCTGCGCAAAATGAACTTTGGGGTTAATAACACACATGTACCGAGTCAACCGTTCTCTGAGATATGTTTTCATGCTAATCGAATGTGACCAGTTTTAGCACAAACTGCTTATTAGCTTATAACGCTAGTCGTCAGGGCACAGCTAAAGTAAAGAGAAATTGCTATTTTATACCACTAACAATGCTCAAAATATCACCACACTTCCACAGTAGCATAATGAGGGTCCCTACATCTAAACACAAGCATTGAGAACTTTGTAAGTGTACAGACAGTTTATTAAAAAGATAGCTTATATGAAAGCCGTGTAACCAGTAACATAGCTCAAGCACGGCATTCTTTGTTCGACTGGTCGTGACAGTTTTCCCAAGATGGCGCCCGCCTGTATACGTGAATGGTACAGTCTTTCTAAACTATCTTTTTAATAAACTGTACACTTACAAAGTTCTCAATGCTTTGGGTTACATGTAGGGACCCTCATTATGCTACCGTGGAAGTGTGAGCCTTGTTAGTGGTATAGAGGAGAACAATTTAAAAATTAAAAACCTTTTTCCGCCTTTGCTATACGAGCTCTCTCCTCCTCTTCTTCTTGTTTCTTAGCGGCCACTGTGAAAACAGAAACAGAGTAAGTCGTCTCACTGCCATGATCAAGAAGTGCAGCACGTTGAGTTATTGGTGCAAAGTTATATTAATGATGGATGATGGACGTACAGTCGGGGTAATCGTAGTCTCCGTACAAGGTGGTGACTTCCTCTGAAACAATTAGAGATAAGGCTGAAGATTTATGATATAATAAAGTACATAAATTGCAGTAAGGGGGCTTTTAAATGTAGGGACCTGGGCACGGATCAGAGTACCTCTGACCCCAAAGTCCAGTTCATTTCATTAGTTTAAACACTGCATACTGTACAAGGGCAGAGTTGGTCGATCCGTGCCCAAATCCACATTAGAAAGAAACGTACAAAAACAAAAGTTAACCACTATTTAACCCTCAAAAAGTCTCTATTTCAGAAATTTGGGTTTCTTTCAACCAAATTGTCAAAAATAATAACGTAGATGGTTCCGTAAAACCGTTACTCTTCACAAGCAAATTAAATGATCAGTTCACCAGGTTCGTTTTATTCAATTTGTATAGCATCGATAACAATTTAACAAAATTGATTAAAAAATGGTGAAAAAAGTGACAAAAATTTCGGAAAAAGCTTCAAAAACGTGGCATAAAAATCCAAAAAAGGGAAGAAAAAGTGGCCAATAACTTGGAAACAAAGTGACAAAAAACGTTGGGAAAAGCTTCTCAAACTTCGGACAAGTGACAAAAAAACGTCGGGAAATGTGTCAAAAAAGTTGTCATTTCAAATTATGACCCAGAAAAACAAGTTGTGTAGCAACCCAAGGGTTAACGCGACTATAAGAAATCATAAATCTGTCTTAAATCAATACTAATGCCACTCTATCAGCAGCGGCTTCTCCTCCCAATGTTTTTGCGCTGGTCAATTTTCTTTTGGCTCAGACTGAAACCTCTTTGGGGTAGCCCCAAAAATTCCTCTATGCAGTACAAAACCCTGAGTATAAAACTCTTTGCCATATACCAAGAAAAACCTGGACGCAGATTGTATGACAGAGGGGTACCTGGTATATACATGATGACCTCAGTAGTGGTGGTTATAGGGCGTCCACCTGGCACCTCACCTGTGAAGAACCCAGCACATACTGAAATATTATAACATTTTACGGCAAAATATCCGCCACTACACATTAACTGGCACATTTTTCTGGAAGACCCACCCCTCCCCTCTCTGTCCTCAGCCCCTCTTTTCAAACAAAAATGTCTTCTGTACTGAGGCCGCTGTGGAGTTTTCACGAAGTCAGCAACTAAATCCCTTTAAGTCCAATTTCATAAATAAGCCCTATAAGTTTAACTAAAGGTGCAGTAGGTAAGACTTATAAAACTACCTTTCTGTCATATCTGCTGAAACTGACCCTATGTTCCAGTAGAACTACATGAAGCAGGTCATTAAAAATAAATCCAGTTCCTCTGGCTCCACCTACAGCCTGGAGTGAGATTTGCCAAAATCCACAGCTCCCTGTTCAGATGCACCAATCAGGGCCATGCCCCCCCCCCGCTTTCCTTTGTAAAGCCCTTTGAGATGACACACTGTGATCCGAGGCTCCAGCTCGCTACAGAAGCATGGACTTGAATTAGCTGCCGTCGTGAGCACTCGGCTAGTTGGCAGAAAGCTAAAGCCTGAAGTCTTGTTTTCTCCCAGAACACTTAAATTGCAATATAGTGAAAGATTGCCCAATGATGCCATAAACAAAACTGCCTACCCCAGCTTTAAAGTCTTTTATTATTTACCCAGATTAAAGACAGTAGTCTCTTTCTATTCGCTTGTTGAAAACATCTAAATCATAAATCCGTTTCAATGAGAGCAGCAGTATTCTCCATGTCCCTTTTCACCGCCCTCCTAACCCGCTGGAACCCTTTAGCTTTGTCGTAAAAGGCTTCATAAAACTTTTGGCTCTGAGTGAGTGAATGGTGACGAAAATAAACCACGTACATCCGGCATCCCAGTAGTCAGCATCAAGCTCACTGCGAGTTTTTGTCGGAGAGCCCTAACCCTAACCCCCAAAGATGGCCCCTTTCTTTCGGGCAATGACGCAAGCACCCACAAGGCCTCCAAACCTGTGAGTTTTAAGTTCTTTTAACCTCACTGTAACCTTTTACTCCACAGCTTTAAGGAGCCTACCTTTCTTTTACTTTTCTCTTAATTTTCCCCTCTTTCTCTCTTTTTATTCCTCTGTATTTTCCTTTACTGAAGGTTTATTCAGTTTTAACCCAAACCTAACCCGGGGCTTCTTGGAGATGTTAACACCGGTTCAGTGTCCCTGTGAATGAAAGTCTCACCGAGGCCTGGCTCGACGGGCTCTTCCCCTCCAGGCCCCTTCGGGGTCACAGGTGGAATCACTGTGAAGATCAAGTCAAAGAGTTCAAATGTCTGGAATCCAACCAGACCAGAATAATTAACATTTTCTTCAAGAATATACGCTAACACTTTACTTGAAGGTATCTAACCCTAACCCTAACCATAACTTGTCATGACAAAACCGAATGACACTAAAAGAAGCGTTATGTCATTAACGTTCATGACTTGTTTATAATGTGTATGACACGTTCACAACAGTGTCATGTAGAGCCCGACCGATAAAGGATTTTTAAGACCGATACAAATATTCGATGATTTTAAAATCCGATATTCCGAATATCGGCCAATATGAGTGTCCAGAAATTGGTAACAAAACATAAACAGATTTCCCTAACATGAGTTATTTGTAGGTATTTGAGTCCTCACTAAAATATGATAATGCAGTTAAAAAAATAAGTTTGTTTTACTGTCTCAACAGAACATCAAAATATATTAAAGTTCTGATAAATAAAATATATAAAAATGCAAACTTAAGATATGAAACTTAAATTCCTTTGAACAAAAAGACAATAACAACAAACTCATAACATGGTTGAACGGCGTTTCGTCCATTTTTATTTTATTTTTTTAATATTCAATTATCAGAATCATTTGTCATTGTAAATGGATCTGATGAATGAATATTTAAATATATCGGCCATTATAAATGCCGATATCGAGTTTGAAAAATGCCTAATATCGGCTCGCCGATATATCGGTCGGGCTCTAGTGTCATGTCACTCTTATGTAGTTACCTTCAAGTAAATTGTAACCGAATATACTGATTCCCTCTTAAAAACCAGAGTATGATGTGTACGTACGTGTGTCCCAGCCCAGTTCAATCAGCAGCCGCTCCTCTTCCTCGTCCAGAGCCGGACGATTTGTTGTTGTGGGCTGCACTGTGGTAGTCGCCTTTGGTTTCTTGGTGGCTTTGGGTGCTTTGGGTGCTTTGGGCTTCTTTGTGGGTTTTGGCGCTTTGGGCTTCTTGGTGGGTTTGGGGCCTTTTGGCTTCTTGGTGGGTTTAGGAGCTTTCTGCTTCTTTGCTTTGGCTTCCTTCTCTGCTGCTTTCTTTGCCCTGGCTTCAGAGAGATGAGTTTAAAGAAGAGGAATTAGTATACAAAGGGTGTGTTTACATACGTATGGCACATAAAGCAGCTGTGTACTGTAGCTACTTTAAGCATTTTATTGGAGGCTTATATGAGCTTTTATCGCTAAAATGTTTCTCTTCTGTTCTTGCCTTGTTGGTTAGCACAGACGTATTTGAAGCAAACGTCACACTGTACCTATAAAACAAGTTAGAACTCCGACAGACAGACAGACGGCCATAACACATAAACCCAGCAGGGCCTGGTTCTGAAAGAGAATTCAGCCGGTTCATTGGTTCGGTTTGGTCTGAGACCAAACAGAAATGGCACTCCCTAATAATCGCCCCAGTTGTTCCTTTGACAGACAACCCTGCAGGCTGTTCTCATGAACCATTCGTACATATAACTACGAAAAGTAAAGCATTGTAACTGATATTTATTCTTGGTATTTATTGCTGTCAGCACCACATTGACTGCTGCTGTATAAGAGCGTGAAAAGTCTCATAGGGAGGAGGTCGGGAGGGATGTTTGGCTCCTAAAATACAGCCTGGGAGCCGGGAGTTCATGTCCCTGAAGAAGTTAACGGGAAAACTAGAGATGCACAGATTACAACTTTCTAGGCCAATTCCGATTTTCGATTTCCGATTTTCTTTGAGTTAGGCCAGCCGATACAGATTTTAGCCAATTCCGATTAAATTTTTTCTAACCACTTTACAGCACACACAAATATTATTTATTATTTTTTTATCTTTTCTTTAAGAGAACATTTTGCACAGAACATAGAACATTTTTTGAACAGATTTTTTGATCACTATAAAATAGAACTATATAAATTACTCCTGGTGTGGGAAATTCACACACATCTAAAGTGCAATGTTATGGAAGAACCATTTCCTTCTTTTCACAACCAATACTCAACTTAAAAAATGTGATTTTGTTTTTTGGTGTCGTCCTTCTCTGTGTGCGTGCGTCCTTGAGAACTGTAACTCGTATAACTTCTGTTGTAATTGTAGCTTTGACCGGCATGAAATCAGCATATGTCAGACTGACCTGCCGGTCATGGCCGAGCACCTGAAAACCGGCCAATTCCGGTCACTGGCCGGTCTATCGGTGCATCTCTAGAGAAAACGCAAGACTTTCACCCAGGAAACGGGTGTTTGTGTGCCGGGAGTACTACTTAGGGTACCAGTGTTTTAACCTGAACCACAATCTTGTTTCTAATCTTAACTAGTCGTTTTGGTGTCTAAACTTAACTGTTGTCACTGCGGGCCGGTCACCTTTTGTCGGCTAAACTCAAATGCAACAGCCGCTGAAACAACCGACAGCCCACGGTGCTCTGTACCCGGCTCACTGTCCCCTTTTCTCGGCTAAATTTAACCGTAAAGACGACTGAACTTAACCGGCCGTCACTCACCCTAATTTTGTAGGATATCATACGAACCTGTTCATGAGAATGGGTTGAATACTGTACAGAGAATATGACGGAATAGTTATAGAAGAGTAGAAAAAAAGTTTGATCAGATGGCAGAGCGAGAGGACAGGGCTCAATGGTGTTTTAAGCCCCCAACGTCGAATTCAAGGCACCTAACCTTGACCCTAACCCTAACCATTGCCTAATCCTAGCGCCTTCCAGGCAGCGCTGCCTGGAAGACGACGTTGGGGGCTTAAAACACCAAACACAGAGGAAAGGTCATTGTCATGTTTTAACTTCTGCCAAGAAGGTTATGTTTTTGGCTCGGCATGTCTGTCTGTCAGCTGGATTACGGAAAAAACTACTGACCAGATTTCAACCAAACTTGGTAGAAGGATGAAGCATGAGTCAAGGAAAAACCTATTAAATGTTGGAGCGGATCAGAGTCACGGGGCAGATACACAAATCATGTTTTCTAGTTGCACTGTAAAATCAAATGAAGTGATTTAAACCAACTCAGCGTTTCTTATTAAAATAATCACATTAAACAAACCACATACAACATGCGAATTACTGAGTTTAAGAATTGTTGGTAGTAGTATTTTTTAACAGAGCCATGCTGTTTCCCCCTTCCTCCTGTTACAGCTATGTACTTTAAGAGATTCATGAAGATGTCTTGAAGTGTGGTTGTATGAGCTACTTCTCCATAGTCAGTGTGTTAGCTACAGTAGACGGCAGTCGGCGTGCCCCCAGTTTGCAGGAGTTAGGGCTGGGCAATATATCGATATTATATCGATATTGTGATATGAGACTGGATGTCGTCTTAGATTTTGGATATCGTAATATCATGATATGAAGTGTTATCTGTCCCTGGTCTTAATGGCTGGATTACAGTAAAGTATGATAGATGTAATTTTTTTAACTTACCAGACTGTTCTAATGGGCTCTATTGATTTTCCAGAACTAAGAACTCTTGTCAACTAACTAAACAGTTTGACAAATTCAAATGTGGTAAGTTATATTTTATGTTGTGAAGGCGTAATGTTTTCACAGTGTGTGCACAGTAAATATTCTGCAAATCCAGCCTCTAGTTTCCAAGACATTCAGATTTATACTAGCGGAGGCGATGCAGGCGATCCCCACAACCTTCAATCAGCTCAGTGTCCCGTTACACCCCCTCCACTGTCTGATGAGAGACGGCTTAAAGACTTAAAAGGTCCCATGTTGAACTAGACGCAATATCACAGAGAGGAGATCTTCAAAGAGCTTCAGGGGTTCAGTGTTTTGAATCCGCCGTGGTTATGTAACCATCATCCGACTCCAACGCAGACACAGAGGGCGGCTTGTTTTCTCCTGCTAGACATAGTTCCTGATGTTCCACCGGTCCCTAAACACAACGCTGCTAACGCATTACTCACCCCAGGTGTACTGGGCAGCCACTTTTCATTACTGTCAGTCACATTTTCTTCCTGTGTGACAGTACGCAGACATAACCTCATCCAACATGTGTTCTATGCTCCAGTGTTCAGGCCTCAAAGCTTTTATCTGTTTTAGGTTCTCAGGCACAATTATGCTTTTATTTCAAATGGTTTCTTTGCAAAATGATGTGTGTCATGGTAACATACACTGGAGAAAAGGCCACTTCAAAGCTACAAAGTTAATTAAGACTCCACACAACTCTCTCTGGATCTCTCAGTGTGACTATGTTCAGAAGATTGTGGCGTCCGGCGACTTTCGCACGCAGAAACTCGAGTGAAGGTAACGACCTCTTCTGAAGAGTCCGTCATGTTTTTTTAATCCTCCGTGTCCTCCTTGGCTACTAGCAACTGCGTGGAGGAGGGGTGTGGGCGCGTGTGCGATCACGGAAGGCTTGTATCATGTGGACGCACCGACAGTGTAGTGTAGAATTACTCATGGGGGAGACAGAAACTACGCACTATAGTTTTAAGCAGTTTATTTATGTCATTTTTACGTTATGACGTAAAACTAGTCAAACTAGATAAGACTCAGACTTAACCTTGATGACTCAAACTTGGCCCTCGGACTTCGACTTTGAACTTCTTTAGTGACTCTGACTTGGACTCTGACTCGACAGTTGATGACTCGACTACAACACTGCTTAATGGGAGCTTTAGTTTGGGGGGTTTTGGGGCCGGACAACAACTTTTCTGCCTATGGATACAATAAATTGTATCAATTCAAACAGAAGATAACTGCATTCATGCCTTGATAGACTGCAAAAATCCTTTAAAACCGGGCAGATAAAGATGTTGCACACTCAGCAAAGCCTTTCCCGGATCAACAAAGCTTGAAAGAAGTGAAAAAAACTTGTTTTGGTTCTCAGATTTAGTTAATTATGGCCTTTAATGTAACTTAAATCAGCCACACATGAAAAGTTTTGGCTGCTAGTGGTTTTGCTTCATGCAGCGGAAAGTTAACATTCAGAACATCAGCGCCGTTGATCAATGCTACTGAAAGCTGGCGCTCTCGTAAATCCTGTCTGCTCACTCCTGGAAAATCGTAGTGGAAATATTTCTGCTGTTGCTCAGACTCTGTGTTTTTCACAGATGTGTCTTTCTTGGGAGACATAATTGAGGCACTCAGGCGTCTCTCTCGCTGTAAAAGCTCATTCTCTCATCACTGTGCCGGACAAAACATGCCACTAAAACTTTAACACACGACCTGTATTCCTGGCAGAGATCATGTCCGCGGCCAGGCTGCCAAGAAAATGTCAGACCACCAACCGGACGCACTGCGAGTTTCTGCCCTGTCATCTCTGAATTACTGAGAAAATGTAATCTGGTTTCTGAAATGCAATTCATGTGGCAAACACACACGGCTTCTGTGACCATATGGAGACAAGCAAACTGTCTGAGACAAAGAAAACTGTGGACTAGTTCAGAGAGAAAGCTGGAGCACTTGATAAGAGAGTTCTAACCAAATGTTTTCCTGCCTCAAAGATTGATTGCGGCCTTTCCTGTCTGTGTATCACCAGATTCTTGGCTGCAAGCTGTGGCTGCAAGCTCAGAGCAGAGCAGATGCCAGGAGAGGTCACGAAAACTCTGAAAACGTATGCCCTTAGACCAGGGGGTCTGCAACCTCTGGCTCATTAGCCCCTCTACAGTTTCTCCCTGTGGCTTTGCATAAAATTCTACATACCTTTTCTTTTTTACGTAAATGAATAACGGTTACTTTTCAAACCTTTAAGTTTTCATTTAGCATTGTGAGAGATAGAATGTAAATGATCTCTTCTAGCAAAGATGAGGGACTCGAGTTTTAGACTCAAGTTGCACACAGAATGACTTCAGACTTCACTTGAGACTTCAGACTCGATGTAGAAAATATGTGGACTCTAGCTCAAAGACTCGACTTGGACTCTAGCATAAAGAGTCAAGACTTGACTTGGACTCTAGACAAAAGACTCAAGACTTGGACTCTGCTCAGAGACTTGACTTGGACTCTAGCTCAGAGACTTGAGATGTGACTTGGACTCTAGCTCAGAGACTTGACTTGGACCCTAGCTCAGAGACTTGACTTGAACTCTAGCTCAGAGACTTGAGATGTGACTTGGACTCTAGCTCAGAGACTTGACTTGGACTCTTGCTCAGAGACTTGACTTGGACTCTAGCTCAAAGACTCAAGACATGACTTGGACTCTAGCTCAGAGACTTGAGATGTGACTTTGACTCTAGCTCAAAGACTCAAGACTTGACTTGGACTCTAGCCAAGAGACTTGACTTGGACTAAGCCTCTAGCTCAAAGACTTAAGACTTGACTTGGACTCTAGCTCATAGACTTGAGATGTGACTTGGACTCTAGCTCAGAGACTCGAGACTTGACTTGGACTCTAGCCAAGAGACTTGACTTGGACTAAGTCTCTAGCTCAAAGACTCAAGACTTGACTTGGACTCTAGCTCAGAGACATGAGTTGGACTCTACCTCAGAGACTTGACTTGGACTAGCTCAGAGACATGACTTAGACTCTTGCTCAGAGACTTTACTTGGACTCTCGGTCAGAGACTTGAAACTTGACATGGACTCTAGCTCAGAGACATGACATGGACTCTAGCTCAAAGACTTGAGACTTGACTTGGACTCCAGCTGAAAGACTCGAGACTTGGACTCTATCTCAAAGACTTGAGACTTGGACTCTAGCTCAAAGACTTGAGACTTGACTTGGACTCCAGCTCAAAGACTCGAGACTTGGACTCTAGCTCAAAGACTTGTGAACCTCTCTGATAGACGTCAAAAACAAAACTAGGATAGTTCCAAAAAACAATATGCCTGTCTTTGCAAATACCTTCAAAGACAAACATTTAAATAGCAAAAAACATAACCTCTATTACACCTATAAGTTTTGTTGATAAGCTAACTTAGACCTAATAGGCTGTTACCTTCATTATAAGTCTCAAATATGTTTTGCAGCTGCAGACACATCTTTAACTTAATTATGGCTAAAAATGTTAACTCTTTTGGCAGTAAAGGTGGCCGACCCCTGCCTTAGGCGCCAGGGCTGCACAATATATCTTTTCTTTATCGTCATCACGATATCAACTGGTGCGATAAACACACAGCGAAAGGCTGCGACATGTCGCGAAAGACACCCACAGATCTTTTGTTAGTTGAGAGATAATATCAGCAGAAAACTGCACTTTAAAAATGTAATTCTCATTCTTTTTTTTTAGTGCTGTCTTTTATATTCATCTCAATGTTCAATTTGCTCGATAAAAGAAAGTTGGAAATGATTCCATTTTATTTGTATTAAATCCAACAAGCAGTTTGTTGTATTTTAGCAGAATACTGAAAGCAACAGGAGCACTTTAATATCTGTTTATTAATCACAACTAATATCTAGGGCTGCTCCCTCTTAGTCGATTAGTCGACTAATCGGTCATTTTGGTCTTGGTCAACTTGGATTTCTTTAGTCGATTAGTCATGTTTTATGCTTTTTCATGCTGAATGACTTATTTCCAAGAAACGTACGAGCACATCGCTGTTAAATACAATAATTCAAGTGGTGCTTTTTCACGATTCTTTGAGGAGAAACTCAGATTTACAGATCTGTCGATTAAATCAACTAATCGATTAGTCGATACAATTGAATGAGTGTTGTGAGTCGACTAAGAATTTCGTCAATCGAGCACAGCCCTACTAACATCATTAACGTGATATTCAACAACATCAGGTATTTTCCTCAGATCGTGCAGCCCTAAATTCAATCGCGGATCAGCGCCGTCTGAACGGTGGCCTTGTGTCTGTGTTACAGCTGCTTCTTACCTGCCTCAATTTCCTCAGGTGTTTTCTTTTTCTTTGGTTTTTTGCTCTCGTCTGGCACCACTTCAGCCGGCTCGTCTGACATTCCAACACCCCCTTCCTCCGTCCGTCTCCTGGGCTCGACCAGTCCTCGGGTTTCTCTCACCTGGACCCGGTCTCCGGAGAGTTTGTCCTCCTCCTCCACATCTTCTCGAGCAGCGACCGGAGCGCAGCACAGGGTCAAAGCCACCCAGATGACCAGCACCTCAGCCCTCATTTTCCTCCAGTGAAAAACAGCAACACTGGCACGAAAAAGAGCAGACGCACTCCAAAATAAAAAAAAAAACAACAACCTGAAACTCAAACTAACTTTTGGACGCACAGTGACGAAGATCTGACCTGCAGATGCACAGATTCTCTTAGACAGCCTTTAGGAAGCGTCAGAAGACATTGAAAAGGGATGCAGAGAACAAAAGGATGAGCCTGTGGACGTCTGGAGAGCTTCCTCCTCTCTGATGGCGAGTCGGCGTGGAGAGAGGGAGAAAATGTTGTGGGCTGCAAGTTTTATAAAGCTGGCCGTGCTGGAGAGGAGGAAGTGTGTCTTTCTGGAGTGGATTTTCTCCAGAAACAGCAGCAGCAGCGGCAGCAGAGCAACACACCTCCCTCTTCCTATTCTTCCTCCTCCTCCTCTTCTCCCACATATTCCTCGGTCACATCTCTCCCTCATGGCCCTTCACCCCCTTTTTTTCCCCTCACCCATGTCTAAGCAGAGGGGAGGAGCATCTGCCACATGTGACATTCCTACCAGGGAGGGAAGAAAAGGAAAGAAAGAAAGAGAAGAAACATTAAAGAAAGACAGCTGACTCTGGTTTGCAGTTGTTTGTAGAATGACTCAACCAGCGTGCAGCAGCAGATGTGGATTTAATCAAATACATTGAAAGACAACAAAACAAGGTGACTTCCCACTTCTTCTGAATGCAGACATCCTCCTATTCTAAACTCCCAAGAGATATACTGAAGTTTAAAGCAAGACTAGTTCAAGAAGAGATTGAAGGCACTCTTAATCTCAGTTAGTTTAATCTCACATTGTCAGACCCTCCTCCACAGTGCTGCCCAGGGGGGTCTGGCTAGTCCACACAGCATTCTGGGATGGGAGAAGAACGTGCTCTGGTTTATTGGCATTTCTTTAAACCAATCACAATTGTCTTGGGCGGTGCTAAGCACCGGACGGAGCTGCAAAACAGCCTCGGGGAAGGAACTTTTTTGGTGGGACATGTGTAAGTGTACTGCCATCTATGCGTTGTTTCTGCCTACCCCTTCTGACCAAGAACAGATCCAAATTCTCTTTCGTACCACAAGCCATAAAAGTCTTAAATCACTCAAAATAAGCTAGTCGTACAGCTGGCCTAACCATACCCAAGGGTGTATAGTGTATTGTAGTGTGTGATGTATATTCTTTGTGTTATGTCTGTCAGTGTCTGATGTAAGGACTATTTGTTTGCATCATATGTCTGATTTCTTGTCATAAAGTGTCTTGCGATTGTGCCACAAACCCAACTGCCCTGCGGGGACAATAAAGTTATCTATTACTGCTACGTTCAAAGTAGTTTTAGTCGTGCAACAGAAAACTCAGATTGGACAGGTAGTCTAGCTAGCTGTCTGGATTTAAAAATCTTTTAAACTGACCTTTTGTTGACCTGAATTGAAGACAGATTCAGCAACTGCACGGCCTATTTCTCGCTTAAAATGTTTTTAGAAACACGTTTCAGTGAACTATTTTAGTCCAATGTGAGATCGTATTCTGAACGAGCCGCCGTGACAGTCTGGCTTTGAATTTCCGGAGAAAACAAACCCATGTGACGCTGTTCGTCCAATCAGCTGCCGGTTTTCATTTCCTGGGCAACAATACAGAGTTGTGCCACCTGCTGCTATAGAGATGTATTACGTCTCGTCTTTTTGGTGTGTTCTGTGGCACTTTTTGGACCTTGGTGACGCGACTGATCATTTCCACTGGCCTTTCTGCCAAGGGTCAGCCGTCTGGTTGGTGTGTAACCACCATTAGTTTGGAATCCTTTTTTGCCTTTAAGTCCAAGCAAAACTTATCAAGGATCAAACAAAGGTAAAACTTAAAACTAACACACCAAACATGACTCATGATGACTCATGGCCACGAAGCACAACAAAAGCAGCTGTGTCATCTGGAGGCCTATGAAATCCGCTCAAATACCTTCGAGACATTGTGCAATTATTTTGGTTTGTTTGTTTTATGGTGCGGTGGACAAATTATTCAAAACCATGTATCTCTAAAAAGTTTAAAACTGTTCATGGTGTCAGAAAAACAGCCCCTGTTTTCAGCTTTGTGACGATGCATTTTTCCCAGCTGATTTGTGAGGCTTTTTATAGACTTTATTTAGCTTGAGAAGGAGGACAAACATTTCCTCAACACATAAAGACTTCATCCTTCAGATTATCACAAACATTCAACATCAACACATCTGGAGATACGTGGTTTTCCATGGAGAGGAAGGATGAAAAGTAACTAAAGCTGTCAGAGAAATGTAGTTGAGTACAGAGTACAATATTTACCTCTGAGATGTTGTAAAGTGCAAATAGACAGTAGCAGAACATGGAAACATTCTGTACCTTGAATTTCCCTGCTAACGCTCCTAATTTTGTGTGTGTGTGTGTGTGTGTGTGTGTGTGTGTGTGTGTGTGTGTGTGTGTGTGTGTGTGTGTGTGTGTGTGTGTGTGTGTGTGTGTGTGTGTGTGTGTGTGTGTGTGTGTGTGTGTGTGTGTGTGTGTGTGTGTGTGTGTGTGTGTGTGAGAGACCAGGAGTCCAGTATACTTGTGGGGTCCCGACAGCTTTGTGGGGCCAAAATGCTGGACCCCACAAGTTTAAAGAGAGAGAGTTAAGACTTGGTTTTAGGGTTAGAATTAGGTTAGGGTGAGGGTTAGGCATTTAGTTGTGATGGTTAAGGTAAGTGTTAAGGTTAGGCATTTAGTGGTGATGGTTAAGGTAAGTGTTAAGGTTAGGCATTTAGTGGTGATGGTTAAGGTAAGTGTTAAGGTTAGGCATTTAGTGGTGATGGTCACGGTTAGGGTAAGGGTTAAGGTTAGACATTTAGTGGTGATGGTTAAGGTGTGTGTGTGTGTGTGTGTGTGTGTGTGTGTGTGTGTGTGTGTGTGCGCGTTTGTGTGTGCGCGTTTGTGTAAGGGTGTGTGCGTGTGTTCGTGTGTGTGCCTGCGTGTGTGTGTGTGGTGTGTGTTAGTGTGTGTGTTTTTGTGTGTGTGTGTGTCTCTTTAAAAAGAAAAAAACACTAAAACAGAAAGTAATTTTGTGTGTGTCTTTGAAATACTTTTAGTAATTGAGTTTAACACACACAGAGTTAAACCGGTCCAAGGCCAGTCATAAAGGGTTGAAGTTTTATTTTTCCCAACTCTTTTAAATCTGATCCTGATACTTGTTTAGATTAAATGGAAACCAACATGTGTATTAGAAAAGTTGTTTCAGAAGATACACACATTGATCCCTGTGTCTTTATGTAATAATTCAATATTTTGTAGCCATGACGATGTAGCTTCATGACGGTCTATTAGTCAAGACAGAAATATCGAAACAACTGTTGGATTGATTTTCAAAAGAAATGTGTTATTAAATTAAGGTCCTAACCTTTAATTATTACTACACAACATACCTTGAGACAATATTAAGAAAATCACAGTTTAGGAATATGTAAAAAAAAAAAAAAAAAAATAAAATGTATTTAATCAATTATACTTTCTTTGGAGATTTAAGCACGTGATTGCATTTGTTCCAACAAGTTATTTTGATTTAAAAACTTTACCTTTGATTCTTTTTCTGGCACAAAATATATGTCAACAAACAAGAACAACTTCAATAAAAAATGTTTATGAAAATAAGTTATAGCATAAATACATTAGAACATATTTAACATTTCTAAACTCAGTCGTGTTTGGCACTTTTAACAGCTCTCCGGAATAAGCATAATAGTGCCATATTTTGCCGAAACTTTTCCCTAGAAATTAGGGCTAGGTACCGAACTTCGATACTTTTACGACAACGACCAAATTGCCATCTTAGTAACGAGTACAGAAAAATGCCTCGTCATTCAATCAGTGAGCCAATAAGCACGCAGCGTGCTTCTACCAAGATCGAATAACGTTTGTGATTGGCTGTCTAACGTTATACGTCGTACAGACACGCAGGAAAACTTTACGTTACACAGAGACGAGGCTCAGGGGCGTCGGACTGGGGAGAAAAAGGGGACTGTGTAGCCAGGGCCCTCGGGTGAGGAGGGCCCAAAAAGATGCTAGAATGAATAGCTGTGGATGCGGGGAGGGGCCCGTAGAAAATGCCTTTCTACAGGGCCCAGAATTTTGTGCTACGCCCCTGACGAGGCTCGTGTGTGTGTTGTTGTATTTTGAGAGGCTTGACTTCAGTTTATGTGATATCATTGTAAAGGGAAACATTTGGGGCTCAGCCCAAACCTGGAGGGGGCCCGTTTACCACAGCTACATGCATTTTATTCACGCCATTTGACAATAAAATGCCTAAAACTCTGAACATCATTAGGGGAAAACATGATAGTTACGATAGTTATTACAGTCTATATTGCTTTTTCAACATTTTTGTCGCTTAATTTTACACTTTTTGACGCTTTCAATGGACGTTTGTCGCGTTTTTTTCAAAGTTTTTTTCAAACCCTCAATAATCAAAACTGGCCAGTGCAACCCCCCCAAAAAACTATTATAATTTCCTTTACATAAATAAAGGCATTTGCACCATAACTTGATGAAGAAAAGGCACACATTGTTCAATTTTGCTCAAAAGTGGAGATCACCCACCCCAATGTATGTGGTTTTCTGCTTATTTTGTTTATGTACTGTAATGTATAAATGTTGTGTATCCATCCATTTGTTGTTAAGCACTTTGTGATTTTTATCTGTGAAATGTGCTATACAAATAAATTGTACTTACTTACTTACAAAGTTACACCCTTGCCCTGATGTGTAACGTGATGTCTTTTTGTTAAATGGCTTTTTATAAAATTGGTATAGAAAACAATATCGATCAGGAACCGGTAGGCTATCAAAGTCACTGTAACGGCACCGGTATCAAAGTTTTTTTTTTTAGTGATACCGATGTACTGGAGATGCTGCATGTTGGTCCATAATATGCTGAGTCACCCATCATGTGTAATAATAATGATGATAGGGCAGCATCGGCAGCGGTGCAAACCGCTGCAGCGGCGCGCGCTGCTGGTAGTAAAGCGGCCCGTAGGTCAGAGGATGTGAGGATGTGAAAGTGGCTTCCTCCTCCTCCTCCGCCTCCTTCCCCTCCTGCACTCGCTCCTTCTTCCACTTGGTGCGTCTGTTCTGGAACCAGATCTTGACCTGAGTCTCGGAGAGGCGCAGGGCGGAGGCGATGGTGTGCCGCTCCAGCGCCGACAGGTAGTGGCACCGGCGGAAGCTGCGCTCCAGGATGTGCAGCTGCTCCAGGCTGAAAGCCGTGCGGATCCGTCGGCTTTTTGCCTCGGAGCTGCGCGGCTGCTCCTCCTCCTCCGGGCTGCCGCCGCCATCGGCCGCAGGATGCTGCTGCTCTCTGGGTTCATCTCTGCCCGTAGAAGCACCTGAAAGCACGGACGGAAGTAGTATTCAGAATCCTTTACTTCAGTAAAAGTAGCCTACTAATACAACACTGTAAGAATACTCTGTTACAAGTAAAAGTTCTGCATTGAAAATGTTACTTAACCCTCCTGTTGTCCTCGGGTCAGATTTGACCCATTTTCAAAAATTCTCTACAAAAATGTGGGTTACTTTCAACAAATTGTCAAAAAAATAAAAATAAAACGTGGATGGTTCCATACAACGTTCTTTAGTGTAAAATAAATCAATACTTTCAGTTTAGGAGAAATCTAAAGACACAAATGGACACGTTTTGGAAAAATAAACATCTAAATGTGTATTTTGGGTGATTGCCCCCCCTCACATAGTCTGAAAGAAGACATGTTATGGAAGCAAAATAGTGAATTGAAAAATGTTTTTGCCATTTTAAGTAACTTCCCAAATTATTAACTTATACTTTTGTATTACAAGTTTTCTAAAATGTGTTTTTTAAATATGCAAATGAGGCATTACCTAAAGCTAACTTGTGGTTCATTTAGGAGAAATCTACAGACACAAATAGACAAAGTAAAAAATAAATACACCTATGGATCTTCCACTGGGGACAACGGGGACATACCCCACCCTCCACACACACACACACACACACACACACACTTATCAAAATCCTGTTTGTGTACCCCCACACACACTTTCAAATTTGTTTGATATTATTTTATTATAATATATATATATATATATATATATATATATATATATATATATATATATATAAGCAATAAAGAAAGTAGACTAAGACATATTTTTCTTTAGGACTATTCTTTCTGCCATAATTTCATTATGGTCAACTTCATTATTTCCTTGATTCTGTATCACCTATAAATGTACATAGAAATGCAGGAAATGGGATTTAAATCGAAAAAAAATTCTGGCAGAGGACCCACAGACCCCCTGTTTTGTGTCCCCCCTCCCCTACTTCTCAAACCAAAGTCACAACCTTGCTATGGATGTTTTCCCCCCAAAAGTCTAAAAGAATTCAAATTGAAAACACGTTTTCTGCCTGCAGTGTCCCCTCTTAATGCTCACCTGTCGTTGCATCTCGGGCACAGATTCCTCTCCTTGTGAACTTTGTTGGATCCAAAATATCCTCCACAGAGAAAGGCGTCCTGTGGCTGAGCGGGCCTTTGGCTGCGGTTGGATGCATCTCTCTCTCTCTCTGTCTGTCTCTCTCTCTCTCTCTCTCTCTCTCTCTCTGTCTCTGTGGATGTGGATCAGGACGCAGGTGGAGGCAGAGCGCATGACTGCCTGATCTTCTCCGGGGCTCTATATATATATATATAGGCCCATTCGGCCTTTTGCGCACGCAGCCGGGTCTCTTTCACATTTACATTTCATTCAAAAGAAGTTACCCAAATGAAGTTTGAATTGGAGCCGCCGACACGCTTCGGCCCCGTGCAGCTCCCCCCGCGCGGGCACTTGGAAATGTAAATGACGCGCTCTCAGCTGGAGGTGCCCTCACCCTGTTATTTATTGCCAGGCATCTGTTTAAAACGTGCCTCCTTTCTCTCCCTCCGTGTTCCTCATTGTGGTTGATCTTGTCATTATTTGCAAATGTGAGATTTTACGGTGCTCGGACACGTGAACGCGGCTTGTGATGTTAATTGATGGACTCATCAAAGGGGCAGTTTGAACCTTTTCTCTCTCTCGCTCGTTGTGGCCCAGTTTACATTGAGACGCTTGTCCCGTTGAGTGCAACATCCCCAAAAAGCACAAAGCACTTCGGTTTAATTAGAAGCCCACGAACAACTATATGAGAGCCGCTGGCCATCTGATCACTTTTTTTTCTCTTTTTTTTTTGTTCATAACTTTATTGGGTCCAACCAAAACGGGCTTGTACATTCTGATATACATAATATGTTTATTGCCAGGTAAGTGGCACTTACTAGGAATGTGCTTTTGGTTGATGGTGCGTACATAAACACAATAATATAAAATAAACAAACAATAGATACAGAAACAAATAACACACACATAGGCCTACATATTAAGAAGGAGAAAGGCTGTGTGGTTTGTGTGGGATGTACAAACATGTAGAGCACACGTGTCAAACTCAAGACCTGCGGGCCAAATCCGGCCCCTTGCAGATTAAGATCCGGTCCGTATATCAACTTGGGTTCACGATACATTTTGGCCCTTCTAGTTGTGCCAAATTTATTTTAAACTGTAATTACGTGACATCCAAAGCAGAATATGAAAAGACTTACAGCTAAAGACTTACAGCTAAAGAGAAACAGATATTTAAAGTTATTTCACCTACAGTCAAAAAAGATGAAATTGAAACCCACAGGTTTTGGGCATTATGTAGTTTCGCTTTGCCAGACCCTCCTCCACAGCGCTGCGGAGGAGGGTCTGGCTAGTTCACACAGCATTGTGGCATGGGAGAAAAACGGGCTCTGGTTTATTGGCATTTCGTTAAACCAATCACAATTGTCTTGGGAGGGAAATGAATGTCTGTGTGCGTCTGTGTGTCGGAGTGTGTGTGTATGTGTGCATCTGTTTGTCTGTTTGTGTATGTGCGTCTGTGTGTATATATTTGTATGTACTGTATGTGTGTGTGTGTGTGTGTGTGTGTGTGTGTGTTTGTAAATGTGTGTATGTGTGCAGCTGTTTGTGTATGTGCGTCTGTGTGTATATATTTGTATGTATGTACTGTATGTGTGTGTGTGTATAGTTGTATGTATGTGTGTGTGTGTGTGTGTGTGTGTGTGTGTGTGTGTTTGTATATGTGTGTGTATGTGTGCAGCTGTTTGTGTATGTGCGTCTGTGTGTATATATTTGTATGTATGTACTGTATGTGTGTGTGTGTGTGTGTGTGTATAGTTTAGTATCCCGGAAATGGAATGTAGTAGAATATGTATTACGTGATGTTTTAATCTGTGACTACAGCTGTTAAATAAAGGTAGTGCAGTATAAAAGCACAATACTTTACTCCGAAACAAGGGGTCCGGGACCCCTAGGGTGTCCTATAAGTCAATGCAGCGGGGCCACAAAATTATTGTTAAGTTTTGAAAATGATAGTCTTAACATGAATCCAACATATTATTAGCAAATATAATAATGAATATTAGTTTGCACTATTCAGCAGCTTCCACCTGACTGTTTAACTATGGTATGTTCTATACATCCCATACATTTGCAATCCCTACTGTCAACATTTTAATATATACTCACTGATACTTTATTTTTGTACATATTTTAAGTTAGAGCTGCAATACTTACTTCTGCGCTTTCTGTAAATAAATATATATTGCTATATACTTGCACTCTGGTTAGATGCTAACTGCATTTCATTTGCTCTGTACTTGTACTCTGCTTAGTGACAATACAAATGAACTATCTGTAATATAAATTCCCTCTGATGATAGGCTTACAGGCATAAGGTAGCCAGCCACAGATACAGTTCATCTTAAGGATTCACTGTTCCTCATGTATGTTTTAATATTATTTATAAAATCATGCCAACAATTATTACTATTTTAATAACTTACTATTTTATGCAAAAAATTAATGTATAAAGGCTTTAGTCGGCCCTACACATTACTGTAGGCCCAGTTTAATATGTAACTTCATTTTATACAATACATGTAGTAGGGGGTCCCTGCTCCGTCTCTCTTTCCAACCCAGTCTCACGGCAGTTTGTTAAATGTTCAAGTAATGTAATGTTCACGTTTATCTCGTTTTTTTCGTGATGTTCAGCACTTTTTTTTTAAACTAATGTTTTTCAATGGGAAGCACATTTCGTGATCACAGCACAATTCTTTCTGCCAGTCAGGCTGCAGCAGAGAAGCTGCATACAGCTTTGGAATTATTGGTATTTTTAGCCCTATAACCACTGTTTTAGCTTACGTTTCCTTGACACGCTGGACAACAACAGGACAGTTGGGTTTAGTAAAAGAAGAACGGGACGCTTGGGTTTAGTGAAAGAAGAAAGCGACGAAGAACCAACCTCCCTACGCGGATTTTCGGGCTTTCAAACTACTCGCTACCGTAGTCGCTCTTAATGCTACGTCATCTTCTCATTGACTTCACATTGGTATTGTTTTCCAAAGAATTGTGCTGTGATCACGAAAGATGCTTCCCATTGAAATACATTAGTTTAAAAAACGTGCTGACCATCATGAAAAAAACCCAGATAAACGTGTCCTTGTACACGAATCAATAGATTAAATTACGTGAACATTTCACGAACTGCCGTGAGACCGGGCTGCTCTTTCAGTTAAGGGGTCCTTTGCTTAAAAAACATTGAAGACCCCTGCTCTAAAATCTTGTAAAGCAGAAATACTGTATAAGGTAGCATAAAATGCAAACACTCTAGTAAAGTACCCCAAATTGTGCTTGTATTTTCCATCACTGCCTCAGTCAAAGCGCTTTGTATTATTATTATTATATTTAATAGGTGCTATACAAATAAAGTTATTATAGGAATACACAGTAACACAGCCAGCAATGTGACTAATCCAACGCCTGACTGGAAAGATTGAGTCTTTACCTGCTTTTTTAAAAATACCATTAAAGGCTGTAGCTCTCTTTGAGTAAATCTAGCCCTTGACTTGTTACTAGTTGCTCTTAACATGTGTTAATGTTGAATTGGCTGCCGCTCCACACGTCTATCTGCCTCCAATTGCTTCATTAACTTTACAATTCTGCTAACAGACGCATCTTTAAAGCCACATTATCGGTTATAGTTTGCTAATACCCAGAGAGGCCTCATGTAGTAAAGGAGGGTCCGGGGTAGGGGGGCTTAGGAGTAAATGATCCTGTGGAGGCAGTAAGTCATAAAGGTGGCAGCTGCCGGCGCGCTCGCAGCTCCAGACACCTACGGAGAGACTGGTATAGAAAGCAGAAGAGAGGCCAGCCCCACAGGACAATTAGCAGATGTCACCAGTAGGCCTGACCCTCTCTGACCCTCAGCTTTGTTTCTGCAGGACAACGGGAAACGGGTTGACTCAGGGGAGGGGGAATGGGGGGGGGTATGAAGAAATGATAAAGACAGAAAATATACGTTGGTGTAGACAGGATAGGAGAGACGGAGAATACTTTAGCTGTGAGTGCAGCAAGGTTTTGAGTTTGGGATTTTTATTTTATTTTAGTTTGAGTTAGTTTTCAGAGTGTGTTTGCTAGTTTTAGTTTAGTTTGAGTTAGTTTTCAGAGTGTGTTTGCTAGTTTTAGTTTAGTTTGAGTTAGTTTTCAGAGTGTGTTTGCTAGTTTTAGTTTAGTTTGAGTTAGTTTTCAGAGTGTGTTTGCTAGTTTTATTTTAGTTTGAGTATGAGTTAGTTTTCAGAGTGTGTTTGCTAGTTTTAGTTTAGTTTGAGTTAGTTTTCAGAGTGTGTTTGCTAGTTTTATTTTAGTTTGAGTTAGTTTTCAGAGTGTGTTTGCTAGTTTTAGTTTAGTTTGAGTTAGTTTTCAGAGTGTGTTTGCTAGTTTTAGTTTAGATTGAGTTAGTTTTCAGAGTGTGTTTGCTAGTTTTATTTTAGTTTGAGTATGAGTTAGTTTTCAGAGTGTGTTTGCTAGTTTTAGTTTAGTTTGAGTTAGTTTTCAGAGTGTGTTTGCTACTTTTATTTTAGATTGAGTTAGTTTTCAGAGTGTGTTTACTAGTTTAGTGTAGTTTGAGTCAGTGTTTAGAGTGTGTTTACTAGTTTAGTGTAGTTTGAGGTAGTTTTCAGATTGTGTTTGCTAGTTTAGTTTAGATTGAGTAAGTTTTCAGAGTGTGTTTGCTAGTTTAGTGTAGTTTGAGTCAGTGTTTAGAGTGTGTTTACTAGTTTAGTGTAGTTTGAGTTAGTTTTCAGAGTGTGTTTGCTAGTTTAGTGTAGTTTGAGTTAGTTTTCAGAGTGTGTTTGCTAGTTTAGTGTAGTTTGAGTTAGTTTTCAGAGTGTGTTTACTAGTTTAGTGTAGTTTGAGTTAGTTTTCAGAGTGTTTGCTAGTTTAGTTTAGATTGAGTAAGTTTTCAGAGTGTGTTTGCTACTTTTAATTTAGTTTGAGTCAGTTTTCAGAGTGTGTTTGCTAGCTTTAGTTTAGTATGAGTTAGTTTTCAGAGTGTGTTTGCTAGTTTTAGTTTAGGTTGAGTTAGTTTTCAGAGTGTTTGCTAGTTTTAATTTAGTTTGAGTTAGTTTTCAGAGTGTGTTTACTAGTTTAGTGTAGTTTGAGTTAGTTTTCAGAGTGTGTTTGCTAGTTTAGTGTAGTTTGAGTTAGTTTTCAGAGTGTGTTTGCTAGTTTAGTGTAGTTTGAGTTAGTTTTCAGAGTGTGTTTGCTAGTTTTATTTTAGTTTGAGTATGAGTTAGTTTTCAGAGTGTGTTTGCTAGTTTTAGTTTAGTTTGAGTTAGTTTTCAGAGTGTGTTTGCTAGTTTTATTTTAGTTTGAGTATGAGTTAGTTTTCAGAGTGTGTTTGCTAGTTTTAGTTTAGTTTGAGTTAGTTTTCAGAGTGTGTTTGCTACTTTTATTTTAGATTGAGTTAGTTTTCAGAGTGTGTTTACTAGTTTAGTGTAGTTTGAGTCAGTGTTTAGAGTGTGTTTACTAGTTTAGTGTAGTTTGAGTTAGTTTTCAGATTGTGTTTGCTAGTTTAGTTTAGATTGAGTAAGTTTTCAGAGTGTGTTTGCTAGTTTAGTGTAGTTTGAGTCAGTGTTTAGAGTGTGTTTACTAGTTTAGTGTAGTTTGAGTTAGTTTTCAGAGTGTGTTTGCTAGTTTAGTGTAGTTTGAGTTAGTTTTCAGAGTGTGTTTGCTAGTTTAGTGTAGTTTGAGTTAGTTTTCAGAGTGTGTTTACTAGTTTAGTGTAGTTTGAGTTAGTTTTCAGAGTGTTTGCTAGTTTAGTTTAGATTGAGTAAGTTTTCAGAGTGTGTTTGCTACTTTTAATTTAGTTTGAGTCAGTTTTCAGAGTGTGTTTGCTAGCTTTAGTTTAGTATGAGTTAGTTTTCAGAGTGTGTTTGCTAGTTTTAGTTTAGGTTGAGTTAGTTTTCAGAGTGTTTGCTAGTTTTAATTTAGTTTGAGTTAGTTTTCAGAGTGTGTTTACTAGTTTAGTGTAGTTTGAGTTAGTTTTCAGAGTGTGTTTGCTAGTTTAGTGTAGTTTGAGTTAGTTTTCAGAGTGTGTTTGCTAGTTTAGTGTAGTTTGAGTTAGTTTTCAGAGTGTGTTTACTAGTTTAGTGTAGTTTGAGTTAGTTTTCAGAGTGTTTGCTAGTTTAGTTTAGATTGAGTAAGTTTTCAGAGTGTGTTTGCTACTTTTAATTTAGTTTGAGTCAGTTTTCAGAGTGTGTTTGCTAGCTTTAGTTTAGTATGAGTTAGTTTTCAGAGTGTGTTTGCTACTTTTATTTTAGATTGAGTTAGTTTTCAGAGTGTGTTTACGAGTCAGTTTTCAGAGTGTGTTTGCTACTTTTATTTTAGATTGAGTTAGTTTTCAGAGTGTGTTTACTAGTTTAGTGTAGTTTGAGTTAGTTTTCAGATTGTGTTTGCTACTTTTATTTTAGATTGAGTTAGTTTTCAGATTGTGTTTGCTAGTTTAGTTTAGATTGAGTTAGTTTTCAGAGTGTGTTTTCTACTTTTAATTTAGTTTGAGTCAGTTTTCAGAGTGTGTTTGCTAGTTTTAGTTTAGTATGAGTTAATTTTCAGAGTGTGTTTGCTACTTTTATTTTAGATTGAGTTAGTTTTCAGAGTGTGTTTACTAGTTTGTGTAGTTTGAGTCAGTTTTCAGAGTGTGTTTACTAGTTTAGTGTAGTTTGATTTAGTTTTCAGAGTGTGTTTGCTACTTTTATTTTAGATTGAGTTAGTTTTCAGAGTGTGTTTGCTAGTTTTAGTTTAGTATGAGTTAGTTTTCGGAGTGTGTTTGCTAGTTTTGGTGTAGTATGAGTTAGTTTTCAGAGTGTGTGTGCTAGTTTAGTTTAGTTTCAGTTTTCCGAAAGGCTTAGTTTCAGTTTTTAATATTTAGTTTGACCCCACGTAGTAGACTACTTGGACAAAAACACGAGAGTTGCTGCTCTGTTGCTGCGTCTGTCGGTTAGTTAGTTTCTGTTATCGTGTCACTTTGGTGAAACCAGACCAATGCTTTAAAACACCAACATCTCCCACTTCTTCTTATTAGGCAGCTCTTAAAGGATTAGATTATAAATAGGTTTGGATATGATTTCATCTTTTTCTTTCTGAAGTGACTCATCTGATTCCTTATTTAGATTTTAGATTTCTTTAGATTTTCTGTGTATTATGTCAGCGTGTACTCCCTTCACTATGTATGTTCATGTGTGTTCACCGCAAGGGGCGTAGCACAAAATTCTGGGCCATGTAGAAAGGCATTTTCTATGGGCCCCTGCCAGCATCCACAGCTATTCATTCTAGCATCTTTTTGGGCCCTCCTCACATGAGGGCCCTGGGTACTCTGTCCCTTTTTTCCCTCTAGTCCGACGCCCCTGGTTCACCGTGTCCTGTTGGAGACCATTAAAGCACAGAACTTTATAAATGCTAACAAAGGTTCAAAAAGTGTGACAATGTGACAAAATCTACAATCATATTCCTCACTTATTATAATATCTTTTCCATTTTCCAAACTTGTTTGCATTATTGGTGAATGTAAAGTCAAGTTGTTAGACAGTCCTCAACACTGAATCTGCTTAAAAAAAAGTAACTACAAGTAGACAAATTGCACATTTGCGGATCAAGTGAGTGGACTTATCTGCAGAATGTATCCTGACACATTGAAACCCACTCAGCTGATCCGATGTTTGAATGTGCAAATGTCTTCTCTACTTTTCCAACCTCAACATTTACATTTACTGTCACAAGGTAAAGAGCGCGTATAAAAAAAGCTTTGAGACGACGTGAGACCACCCCACGCACGTTCTGAAAGTCAAACGTAATTTAGAGGTTTTGTGGCGCCGTTCAGGCACCAGTAAAAGAGACGTCGAGCACAAAGACAAAGTGTGCCAGCAGAGGTCCCACAAAAGGCCAGGGGAATGCTAAGAGCACCCCTGGGTGTTGCCATAAATGCCTTTAAGCCTTTGTTTTGGGATTCTCTCCTCCCCTTTCCTCCTGCAATGGAGACACATCTGTGACGTTAAGATAGTGTCAGGAAGTTGTGATAGGGGACTGAACTCACGGGACTTGAGGTGTTTATCTAACCCTTGTGTTGCATTCCTGTCGACAGTGCAACGTTTAGTTTTTCTGGGTCAAAATCTAAAATTCAAACTTATTTTTTAACATTTTGGTGGACTTTTTCGACACTTTTGTGGCTTTTCCCGATGTTTTTGTCACCTTTTCCAATGTTTTTGTCGATTTTTTTCTGCATTTAAAACACCCAAATTTAATGAAAGTAGTGAACTGATAATTTATTTTACCTGTGAAGAGTAATGGTTGTATGGAACCATCCACCTTATTTTTTTTATTTATTATTTTTTACAATTTGGTTGAAAGAAACCCAAATTTCTGATATAGACACTTTTTGAAAATGGGTCGTGAGGTTGTGAAGATTTTTCCAGTTTGGATGTGAGACTTGAACTGGTTCTTGTTCAATCTGCCTCCTCTCTTCACCATCTCAACCCTCGTGTTGTCTTCCTGCCGATCATGAAAAAAACACACTTTTGTTGTCCCTAGCTCAACGTTTTTGTGGTTTTTTAAACCTTTTGGTTACTTCTTTTCAACATTGTTATCGCTTTTTCTGATGTTTTTGTCACTTTTTTAAACTTCTTTTGACACTTCTTCAGATGTTTTTTAAGTTTTTATCGCTGTTTTGACAAAACAATTTTTTCTTTACATTTTTGGCACTAATTTCAACGTCACATATTCTTCTTCTTATTACTATTTGTCTATGTTTACCACTACATGTCTATTTGTTGAATGTATAGAGAGTTAACACCTACCAAAGTCAAATTCCTTATGTGTGTAAGTATACTTGGCCAATAAATCGGATTCTGATAGTAAGTATCAGACTTTTACTCAAGTAATATTCTAAAAGGTGACTTTAACTACTACCAAAGTCTATTTTCTGGTAAGATAGCCTACTTGTTCTTTTACTCAAGTATTGCTTTCAAGTAAATACAAGACTGCATACAACCATCCTTCAAAAGATCCAAACTATCCTATTAAATATGAAAGCTTCTTCTTGACAGCCCAGTATAGAATACAAAAGTATCTGAGGCCAGACCACCTTCTGATTTATTTTTTGTCCTGTCCACAGATCTCAGTGAGAGAACCTGTTTAAATTTTAGATAGATAGATAGGTAGATAGATAGATACATACATACATACATACATACATACATACATATATACAGACAGACAGATAGATAGATAGATAGATAGATAGATACTTTATTGATCCCCAAAGGGAAATTCCCAGTAGCTTAAAGACATCACACACAACATACACATACATCATAAACAGGATGATAATAATAACAAATCCACACGAATAATATGGACAATAAAAGAAAAGATGCTAAATAAAAAATCCACATGAATGTACTATAAGGGATGTATAAGCATGAGAGGCTTGCAGTGACAGGGCAGGGACTGACCCTGTGATTCAGTCTGCATGGTAAGGTGCTCTATGAGAGGGGGTGCCAATACGTCCAATAGTGCAAGGATCAAGTCTAGATGATGGTGGACTCTCCTACAATATCAGGTTTCAGCCAGAACCACTGGTTTCTCTTTCTGGCTGCTTTTTCTGAAGCTGCAGAAATCCTGACCACGAATCCATCATCCAGTGAGGGAACTACGAGTGAGTTTTGACTACAAATCCACAGCACCCAACTTCCACAAAACAGCTTCCAACATAAACATTATAATCTTCACTGACTGACCAAAGCACAAACCTCCACTTTATCTTAACTCAACTGGGAGAAAAAGAAACAGCCACAGCGTGCAAAGTTTCCACCAGATGCACCAAAGACAAAAAAACAAATAGTAGACTGTCACGTTGTTGTAAATTAGAATAAATGTTCTTAAAAACATCATCTCCTATACAAAAAAATACATCGTTACAGATAACAGGAAACAACAAAACACATTAAAGTTCTCATGGCATGAAAATGTCACTTTATGAGGTTTTTTTAACATTAATATGCGTTCCCCCCAGCCTGTCTATGGTCCTCCAGTGGCTAGAAATGGTGATAGGTGTAAACCGAGTCCTGGGTATCCTGCTCTGTATATGAGAAAATCAAAGCTCAGATGGACCAATCAGCAGTCTTCTCCTTATGCGGTCATAACGAGCAAGGTTACCTCCCCTTTCTCTGCTTTGCCCACCCAGAGAATTTGGCCCACCCATGAGAGAGAGAGAGAGAGACATCATGGCTTTCAAACAAGCAAAGTGGCAGGTGGTCAAGACCACACCCCCACCCTCCATCTTGCACCACTAAGGCCTATATAAAAGAGACATCAGATACAGTATTAGGGGACCACTAAGGTCTATATAGAAGAGACTTCAGATACAGTATTAGGGGACCACTAAGGTCTATATAAAAGAGACTTCAGATACAGTATTAGGGGACCACTAAGGTCTATATAAAAGAGACTTCAGATACAGTATTAGGGGACCACTAAGGTCTATATAAAAGAAACTTCAGATACAGTATTAGGGGACCACTAAGGTCTATATAAAAGAGACTTCGGATACAGTATTAGGGGACCACTAAGGTCTATATAAAAGAGACTTCAGATACAGTATTAGGGGACCACTAAGGTCTATATAAAAGAGACTTCAGATACAGTATTAGGGGACCACTAAGGTCTATATAAGAGAGACTTCACATACAGTATTAGGGGACCACTAAGGCCTATATAAAAGAAACTTCAGATACAGTATTAGGGGACCACTAAGGTCTATATAAAAGAGACTTCAGATACAGTATTAGGGGACCACTAAGGCCTATATAAAAGAGACTTCACATACAGTATTAGGGGACCACTAAGGCCTATATAAAAGAAACTTCAGATACAGTATTAGGGGACCACTAAGGTCTATATAACAGAGACTTCAGATACAGTATTAGGGGACCACAAAGGTCTATATAAAAGACACTTCAGATACAGTATTAGGGGACCACTAAAAGAGACTTCAGATACAGTATTAGGGGACCACTAAGGTCTATATAAAAGAGACTTCAGATACAGTATTAGGGGACCACTAGGGTCTATATAAAAGAGACTTCAGATACAGTATTAGGGGACCACTAAGGTCTATATAAAAGAGACTTCAGATACAGTATTAGGGGACCACTAAGGCCTATATAAAAGAGACTTCAGATACAGTATTAGGGGACCACTAGGGTCTATATAAAAGAGACTTCAGATACAGTATTAGGGGACCACTAAGGTCTATATAAAAGAGACTTCAGATACAGTATTAGGGGACCACTAAGGTCTATATAAAAGAGACTTCAGATACAGTATTAGGGGACCACTAAGGCCTATATAAAAGAGACTTCAGATACAGTATTAGGGGACCACTAAGGTCTATATAAAAGAGACTTCAGATACAGTATTAGGGGACCACTAAGGTCTATATAAAAGAGACTTCAGATACAGTATTAGGGGACCACTAAGGTCTATATAAGAGAGACTTCACATACAGTATTAGGGGACCACTAAGGCCTATATAAAAGAGACTTCAGATACAGTATTAGGGGACCACTAAGGCCTATATAAAAGAGACTTCACATACAGTATTAGGGGACCACTAAGGCCTATATAAAAGAAACTTCAGATACAGTATTAGGGGACCACTAAGGTCTATATAACAGAGACTTCAGATACAGTATTAGGGGACCACAAAGGTCTATATAAAAGACACTTCAGATACAGTATTAGGGGACCACTAAAAGAGACTTCAGATACAGTATTAGGGGACCACTAAGGTCTATATAAAAGAGACTTCAGATACAGTATTAGGGGACCACTAAGGTCTATATAAAAGAGACTTCAGATACAGTATTAGGGGACCACTAAGGTCTATATAAAAGAGACTTCAGATACAGTATTAGGGGACAACTAAGGTCTATAAAGAGACTTCAGATACAGTATTAGGGGACCACTAAGGTCTATATAAAAGAGACTTCAGATACAGTATTAGGGGACCACTAAGGCCTATATAAAAGAGACTTCAGATACAGTATTAGGGGACCACTAGGGTCTATATAAAAGAGACTTCAGATACAGTATTAGGGGACCACTAAGGTCTATATAAAAGAGACTTCAGATACAGTATTAGGGGACCACTAAGGCCTATATAAAAGAGTCTTCAGATACAGTATTAGGGGACCACTAGGGTCTATATAAAAGAGACTTCAGATACAGTATTAGGGGACCACTAAGGTCTATATAAAAGAGACTTCAGATACAGTATTAGGGGACCACTAAGGTCTATATAAAAGAGACTTCAGATACAGTATTAGGGGACCACTAAGGTCTATATAAAAGACACTTCAGATACAGTATTAGGGGACCACTAAGGTCTATATAAAAGAGACTTCAGATACAGTATTAGGGGACCACTAAGGCCTATATAAAAGAGACTTCAGATACAGTATTAGGGGACCACTAAGGTCTATATAAAAGAGACTTCACATGTGAACCTGCGGAGGCGCTGCTGAGCGGAAGCAGCAGCGAACCGGAAGCAGATGCGCCGTCTCCATCTCGCTTCTTCTGTTTTTTTTTGTTTTCATTGATTTGAAACATGGCGTCTGAAGGAGAGGCGGGCAGTGCTGCTACAATCGAACCGGAGACCGGAGACGGGTATGTGTCCTTCATGCAAGAGCTGTATCATTGCTACAAATATGAAGCCCATGATTCAGATATTCTGTGAGAATATAAGCCACATTTACGCTCTTGTTTGAGCCATAAACGCTGTTTAGCTAGCACACCGGCTAGCTATCGTTAGCGCTCCCCAGACTCACCGAGTGAACCAAATAACAGTTACACTTTAGCTGCTCTTTATTAAGACATAACACAACATATCTGACCGTTTAATGTTACCCTGTCTGCCGGCTAACGTATAAAGTCTACTGGGCATAAGTTGAGACTTGGTATGCATTCATATGTCCTTCTAATAATCTTGTATTTATGTAAACCCCATAACGTTACGCCAGACTCCCTTTGAATAATGTCCATTTTAGTGAACACCATGTATTTCTGATAAGGAGAAGTAGTAGGTGGTGGAAGAAGTATTCAGATTATTAACTTATGTAAATGTAGTAATAATGCAGCTGGTAAAGTTGGAGATAATTTGATTACTTTAGCTATATACTGCTAAGTAGCCAAATATCTAATAACACATCCACATTTATTAGTTGATAATGATATTTTCATCTGAATCTTTAAAGTAACTAAAGGTATCTAACACATGTAGTCGAGTAATAAAATAAATATTTCCTCAGAAATGTAACGTTAATGTAGTAAAAGTAGAAAGTGGCTGATAATGTACTTATAAGTACAATACTTGAGTAAATGTAAAAATAAATGACAATGGCAGGTGAGCACAGAAGAGTTGACATTTTTTTATTTAACTTTTATTCATCCAGGGTAAGTCTATTTGAGAACAAATTTTCATTTGCAACTACGACCTGATCACATTCCCCCAGTTCCACATTCATACCTGGAAGCTGCCCAGTACAACCACAGTCTGATCTGCTGGTTAAGGGCCTTGCTCAAGGGCACCTCAGTGGTGGTAATGAGGGAGGGACAAGAGCCTCATTTAATTTAATTATATGTATTATGTATATATTAGTTCACTTTCACCCACCCAGATTCTATCCTGTCAGTCTGGGAATTGAACCGACAACCTCCTGGTCACAAGCTCGCTTCTTTAACTTTTAGGCCACCACTGCCCTGTAAAATTACATATATACCATATATATATGTGTAACAACAACACACACACAAACACACACACACACATATATATATATATATATATATATATAAATTTAAAGTTAATGTTTCAAAAAAAGAAGATTGAATACAGTTGTACAAAGCAAATCAACTGAAAAAGTGTGACTCAAAATAGAGAATGGTTAAGAAAGGATGCTAACAGCTGTGGAAAAATAAGAACTTTGTACAAGTAATGGGTGGGTAATACACACACACAAATATATATATATATATATATATATATATATATATATATATATATATATATATATATATATATATATATATATATATATATATATATATATATATATATATATATATATACACATATACACATACACACACACACACACGTAGATAGGGCAGCGGTATCAATGTATATACATATCTATGTGGGTAATAAGTTAGTGAATTTGCTCTGTTAATTAGAAAAAGAAGTGTAGTTTTATATTTTGTCAGTTTTTTTTTTTTTTAACCAGTTAATATGAATTTAAAACTATAGTGCGTAGTTTCTGTTGCCCCCATGAGGAATTCTAAGTTATGACAACAACACTATCGGCGCATCCACAGTCTTCTGTGATCGTGATCAAGTTACGCACTAAAGCTTTAAAACCTTTACAGGTTTGGCTTAATATCTGAGGAGTCTTTCTGTTGACTTTCAGGGATGTTGCATTTGGGGAACTACCCACTAGCATGGATACGGAATCATCCAACGGCAAAGAGGGAATGGTAAAATTCTGAAATCTTTTTATTGTTCTGACTTTTTTTAATTTTGTCTTTTCTTTTATTGCTTGTGACCGCATGTTGTCTGTCCGTGGCTTTGCTATAAGTCATGATACAGATTAGGGCTGCTCGATTATGGAAAAAAATATAATCACCATTACTTTGGTCAATACTGAAATCACGATAATTTAACACGATTGCTCGTTGACTTCTGGAAAGATGTTGCAATTATTGAACTTAAAAAAATTTAAACAAATCAACATTAAAAAAACACATACATCTGTGAAATTTGCCTTAATACTTTTCCTACTTAAACTTTATTTTTTCATTCAGAACACGAGAGAAAATAAGAGTTTACTTGCAAAACGTAATGAGCTAAATAATAGTTTTTCTCGATTATTCTGTTTTTGTGATCGCTGCGAGCCGAAATCATAATCACGATTACATTTCGATTAATTGCACAGCCCCAATACAGATGCTGCTATTGTTTTAGTTCTGAGCAGACTTTGTGTGTTCCAGGAAACGGCCGGCGAGGGCTCCGAGGCTGCGGACGCGCTGACTGGATCCGGAGACGAGGAGAGCGGCAGGCAGCTGGGAGAAGTGGAGCTGCAGTGTGCTTTGTGTATGAAGTGGTTCACCGCAGACACATTTGGCATCGACACTGCGTACGTGGCAGCTCCACAACTATACTGATTAGTAGAGGTGTTGAAATTAATCAAATAATTGATGCATGGAATCGTGGACGTGGACGATGCTGCATCGATAATCGGCCGGCTCATAATCAATTATTTCTGTTTACATTTTAATGTAGGCCTAACAACATTTCTGTTTACATATTCTGGTATGTGTTTTGCACATTCAGGAAGTGCCATGTGCTCAGTGCTGTATAGTTTTATGTGTCCAATTTATTTAGTTTTAGAGCACTGCAGAATGTTTGGTTTTTGAAGCTTGAAAAACTACGAATTAAACATCCTACATGGCTTTAATAGAAACATTTATTTGACGCATCGAGACATCGAATTGAATCGCTGACATGATAATCGTAATTGAATCGGGAGATCAGTGAAGATTCCCACCTCTACTGATTTAGTTTCCAGGATTCAATCCTCTTTCTCCTCCTCTACAGGACCTGTCTTCCCTTCATGACTAATTACGTGTTCCACTGCAACGTGTGCCATCACAGCGGCAACACCTACTTCCTCAGGAAACAAGCAAGTAGGTGTTGTGTGTAGGGCTGTAGCTATTCCAAATGTTGCCGCACAATTAATTGTCACAGAAATAATTGCGATTAACAATAATAACGTAATTGTCTCTTTCAGTCAAATACAAATATTTCTGTCTTTATTACCTTTTCAAACAAATTAATGTTTTTGAGAGAACTCCAGGATACATCTGTTGGTATTTTTATTTTATTTTTGGGACGGCTGAAATGTGACTCCGCTGCCTGCTTGTCGGTTAATGGTTAGAACTGACAAGCTAAACGTTGTACAATTAGAACGGACCCACCGCGGTGACATTTTTGGTGGAGCTGGTCGTTTAATAGTTGACTCGGAAGAAAGCGAACGTTTTGACAATAAACTCCATCAACACAACAATACGTGGAGTTCAACTGGACAGGCCCAACGAACTCTGAATAGTTCTACTTGTTAGGGCGTTTTCACAACTGTGGTTTGTTTGCTTTGCTCCGAATCAATTGGTGAGGTAGTAAACTCGGAGCGATTTGCCCTCGGTCGGTTTGGTTTGGTTTCACACCTGGAAAAATCCAAGTGTACCAAAATACGTCATTACAAATCAGGCAAGAACGTCCAGCCCTCTTATTGGTCAGATATGTCTGGGGGAGGGAGCAAGAAAGTAAATACAGGAAGAAGGGCCTGTGTTCTGGTCTAGTGGTCAAACCAGCTCATTTCATTAAAATGATCAGACATTGTTTGGCGAGAGACGTTACTACGTCTGCTCTGGTCACCGAGTCTTCGCTCTGCTCTGCTAGCATCTGGCTCCAATTTTAGCGGCAGTTGGTTCGACCACGAAGATACGAGTGACAGACGGCGAGCTTGACCGCAGTCTATTTCTGTGATAGAAACACTGCAAGCTGCTACAGTTTGCTGCTCTGCTGCATCACAGACTGCTGAACACACCTGACTACAGGAGACACTAGCTCAGACTGGAGGACACACCTGACTACAGGAGACACTAGCTCAGACTGGAGGACACACCTGACTACAGGAGACATCAGCTCAGACTGGAGGACACAACTGACTACAGGAGACACTAGCTCAGACTGGAGGACACACCTGACTACAGGAGACACTAGCTCAGACTGGAGGACACACCTGACTACAGGAGACACTAGCTCAGACTGGAGGACACAACTGACTACAGGAGACACTAGCTCAGACTGGAGGACACACCTGACTACAGGAGACATCAGCTCAGACTGGAGGACACATGACTACAGGACTCAGGACTGGAGGACACACCTGACTACAGGAGACACTAGCTCAGACTGGAGGACACAACTGACTACAGGAGACACTAGCTCAGACTGGAGGACACAACTGACTACAGGAGACACTAGCTCAGACTGGAGGACACACTTGACTACAGGAGACATCAGCTCAGACTGGAGGACACACCTGACTACAGGAGACACTAGCTCAGACTGGAGGACACACCTGACTACAGGAGACATCAGCTCAGACTTGCAGAGTACATATTAGTTGGTGCGATTCGAGTACGGATCACGTTCTCACCACAAACGAACTGCTCCAGAGTTGGATTGAAAGCGTACCGAGACCACCTCTTCCAGCAGGTCTCGTGGCTTGAAGGCTGTCAGTGTGAAATGCCCTAAAACTGCAATGTGAGCGGTAGCCAACGGGGTGCATCGTGTCGGCTGGATAATTTAAAAGGCAACCGTGACAACATTCTGCGTCTGCCCTATTTCTGATACCGTGGCGGCAGAAATTCTCCCATGGCGGGCCGCCACTACAAAATCAACATAGAGGAACCACTGTTGTATCCCTAGTTCTGTGTGTTACAAACAACCTAAAATGGCGGCGGCGTAAACTTTGTGACACTTGCCATCAACATTTGTAGCCTTTAACAAACCCGTTTCTGTCTCTTGTGTCTCAGACCTGAAGGAGATGTGTCTCACAGCGCTGGCAAACCTGACGTGGCGGTCCAGAACACAAGACGAGCACCCAAAGACCATGTTCTCCAAAGACAAGGTGCGCTAAACGTGCTTTCACAAAACTTTTATCGGCCCTCTAAAGCAATTTCATGCAAGTAAACGTGATGTGGAGCTTTTCAAATAAACTAGGCTTGACTTTCCGTAAAGATGATGTCACAAAGACGGAGCCCAAAATTTTGCACATAGCATAAATAAATTCATGCAATTCTTACTATTATTATTTTAAATTACTAAAATAAGTGTTGGCCTACCGGAAATCAATTTGAATTCATAATGCAGGCACAATTAAAATGAATGTTAAAGGGGTTATAGAATGATTATATAGAGTATTTCACACTGTTCCTTATGGTCTCCTAATGGGGTATGTAACATTGGTTGGGCTGAAAATGGCCTGGTTAATATTTTATTGGCCCTCATGCATCTCTTTGTTTTGGCCCTATTTGTAACAAGAGCTTTTCTTCCAAATATGGTATGCTCGTGAATATTTAGATGAGCTGCGCGCTGATTGGTTGAGCGAATTGCCATACGCAGACATTAGAGATGCGCGCTGATTGGTTGAGCGAATCCCCAATACACACACATTAAAGAAGCGACAGAATCTCATATTCCAGACACTGCAATGTTTCGTTACCAAATTCACTTCTGAGACTTTTTTTATGTGAGAAATCAACTATATAAAGCTCAAATATGGGCCGTTTTACCAAAATTTATGGCTAATTGCAAATATGGTAAGACGTATGGTAAGTGTCGGACTTCAGCGGCGGTGCTGCTGCCTCGCCGCCCGGCCTGCTTTCCTTCACAGACCCCTGCCTGCTGTGAGCTCCGTTAGGCTGGCTGCCCTGACAGACCTCCAGGGCCTGTAACTCCCCTCTTCCTGCTAGCTAAATGGCCCGTTGTGTGAGAGTGAGAGCGCGGTCAGCGAGCTTGTTACACCAGCAATCTCTTACCACATGTTACACACAATGTCACGCCACTTAGCTATCTAAATGTCTTATAAAGCTAACAACGGTGTCTGATTTCAAGTTAATTAATATTTGTGAAGTTTAGCTAGGTGTTTCGTTAGCTGCGACTGTCACTTCAATCCTATCTATGTGTAGCTACAAATCACGGATAGTTAGCTTCATTTTTGGTCGTAATTCGAGTATATTTACAGTTTGAATTTCGTCACGCCACTTACACAACATCTAACTAAATGTCTTATAAAGCTAACAACTGTGTCCGATTTCAAGTTAATGAATATTTGTGAGCTGTAAGGGTTTCGTTAGCTGCGACTGTCCCTACAATCCTAGCTATGTGTACAAGATTGAGGCTAGTTAGCTTCATTTTTGGTCGTAATTCCGAGTATATTTACAGTTTGAATTTCGTCACGCCAGTTATACAACATCTAACTAAATGTCTTATAAAGCTAACAACGGTGTCCGATTTCAAGTTAATGAATGTTTGTGAATTCCAGAGGAATTCTAAGAGGAGGTAGCTAGCTCCATCCAGCCGCAGGCTCTATCAATGAGACTCGCGGGCAAGAGGCGTTTATTTCCCCAATCGTTTGTTTAAATAACTCAACACATTATAATTACACATTAAAAGATTTACTGAAACCTGTGGTAAGAGATTGCTGGTGTAACAAGCTCGCTGACCGTGCTCTCACTCACACACACACCGGGCATTTATCTAGCAGGAAGAGGGGAGTTTCAGGCCCTGGAGCTCTGTCAGAGCAGGGGCATTTAGTTGTCTATTACCCCAAGAGACGGTGACTTTGCGCGGGTATGGAGTGCTGTGGGCTGCCAGTCGTGACGGAGCTCCAAGTACCTCATAGCAGGTCGGGGTGTGTGAAGGAAGGCAGGCTGGGCGGCGAGGCAGCAACACAGGCAGCACCGGCGCTGAACTCCAACACACAGTCGGACAAAATTTGCAATTAGCCATCCATTTTCGTAAAGTGGCCCATATTTGAGCTTTACATAGTTGATTTCTCGCATAAAAAAAGTTTCAGAAGTGAATTTTGTAATGGAATAGCAGAGATCTGCGTGACCTAGCTAGATTCAGAAGACTACCTGATCTCAGGTCAGTTGTGTAGCCTATGTAAATGTTGTGACCGTTCTCTTAATACACCCATGGGCTGACAAAGGTTCCGTTTTTTTGCAAGGGGGGGTAAGCTTCGCTTCAGAACGCGAACCTCCGATGGCGCCATTTTGTTGCTACAAAGTGATCACCTCTTGTTAGCATTACACTGTCCGCCATTTTTTTTTTTTACGTCACTTGACTGCAAATAACTTTACATCTGAAGCGTTTAAAGACTCTATTTGTCCATTATTTATTTCTAAAGTAACACGACAATGTATAAAAGGCTCCATTACCTTGTACCTCACGTAATAGCTCCGTAGCAGACGTTTTTGTAAAAATAAGCTAACGATTGTGTCATAACCACGAGACTTACTGTTGCACAGTAGAGGAATTACCGTATAGTACAGGAGAAGCTCACAGGCAGTTTGGACTTCCATTAGCTGTTTAGGTTTAATTACTAATGTTAACTAGCATGTTAGTGATCAGTAATTAGCCTGTGTCTATGTTATCTCCTTACATATACCTACACTCTCCGTCTCTGTAAGATTGGGAATGATTGAGATTTCTCTCGGCACAGCTACCAGAAGACTTCACACTTTCAGACAGGTTGCTCACGTCACATCTACGTTGTCTCTGTCAGTTGGAGGCTGCGCAGTAAAGCTAGTGATCACCGGAAAAGTGCTTCTAATAGCTGTCACTGGTCTCCGTCCAGAGCAACGGGGTCTATTGGTCCATTATATACTGTCTATTGGTTTTTGGGAGGTTGACGTCAACTTCCAGGTTTGTTGAGATTCGCCCGTTTTCAGCGACAGTTTCAAAATATGAGATTTTCATAGTAAAGGGGTGTCAGTGGGACTTTGAGCTTCTATGTACAGTACAGGCCAAAAGTTTGGAACAACTTCTCATTCAATGCGTTTCCTTTTTATTTTCATGACTATTTACATTGTAGATTCTCACTGAAGGCATCAAAACTATGAATGAACACATATGGAATTATGTACTTTCTAAAATAAAGAAAACGCATTGAATGAGAAGGTGTGTCCAAACTTTTGGCCTGTACTGTATGTCCTATTTACCCACCGAACTGTCGTTATTCAACTATGACAGGGTGAAATCAGTTTTGCATTCTATCACACCTTTAAATAAATATACACCTAGATTTAAGATCATTGTCTAATATACTGATAATCCATGTAACGTAGTATAAGTTCTGATTTTAAGTAACTGGTACTATATCCATATGTGTGTCGCATTATCATTGTGTGTGTGTGTGTGTGTGTGTGTGTGTGTGTGTGTGTGTGTGTGAGAGAGTAATCGAGAATGTTGCTGAGGTCAACCAAGTATTTGTCAGTCTTTGATTTCTCTCTGCAGGATATCATACCATTCATTGACAAGTACTGGGAGTGCATGACGACCCGTCAGAGACCTGGGAAGCTTACCTGGCCCAACAACATTGTGAAGACAATGGTAATGTTGTGTTGTACAGTGTGGGGAAACGGAGTACCCGATTCACAGAGAAATCTAAAAGATGCTTTGAATCCTTCATATGAAAACAAGTCTATGTTGAAGCAGCCAATAGAGAGGCAAAGTCCTTCCGCTTCCGGTGGACCCCCATGGGATCTGATTTCAGAAGAAACTATGTCCGGTAAGTAAACGGGGAGAGACAGATAATTATCTGATCCCGTTTGAATTGAGCCAAGAATTACTCTATTACTATTAAAAGTTTGAAGAAGATTTATTTATTTTAGGACAATGCACATTAATCAACATTTCTGTAAATGCGCCAGTGTTAGCCAGTCGGCTAATTTTCAACTGTAGTGCATGCATGTTTTTATGGTGGGAAGAAACCCATGCAAGCACAGGGAGAACATGCAAACTCCACACAGAAAGGCCTGTGGAACCAGGTAGGTAGGTAGGTAGATGATAGATGGATAGATGGATGGATGGATGGATGAATAGATAAAATGGAACAAAGTTAAATAAACAGAACACAGACAAAGGCAACTAGAATAAATATGAATTAAAGCCAAATTTATCCAAATTATCTCAAATAGTAAGTGTTTAAAAAGTGACCTTTTAAACTCTTTTAATGTAAGTTAGCAGCATAAAACGGATTGTGCAAAACAACGATTCTAGTGTCTACAGCTCTTGGGAAGAAGCTGTTTTTCAGCCGATTTGTTTTACATTTTATTGCTCTGTACCTTGTCCGGGAGGGGAGGGGAGAGAACAGGCAGGGTCCAGGGTGGGATGGGTCCTCTACTATACAGCTGGCTTTTTTTTCAGTCGGCCAGCATATATGTCCTAGCCATGTCTTTTCTGAAATAAGGTCCCAGGCGGTCCACTGGAAGGGGAGGGACTTCGCCTCTCTGTAGGAACGAATGTAGTGTCTCCCATCGTGTTGAATCTCCTCCAGCTGCTGTTTCATCGCAGCCGCCAACTTTAAGGAGAACATCTACATATGGAGCAAAATAATATGCCAATATCACGGTTATTATGTTAGTTTTGTAATGGTACTTGTGGTTATTTTCCAGAGTAAAGAGCGAGATGTGTTTCTGGTGAAGGAACACCCTGACCCCGGCAGTAAAGACCCAGAGGAGGAGTACCCCAAATTCGGCCTGTTGGACCAGGTATTCATCCCTCTGCTGTAGTACAGTATATAGGAAGGGGCTTTGGGCTGCAGAACTTTTTTTTTTTTTATATTAGGGCTTTCAATCCATTCAAATATTGTGTCCATGGTTATACTTGTTATACATTAATCACACATCTTTATCTGTTTTAAATGTACTTTAATAGAGATATTTTTCAAGTTTTTTTTAATGTTCTTATCAACATAGGAGTGGACAAATATGCTTTCTTATTATTGCAACAATCCAAAACAATAACAAATACCTCCTAGAATATTTTCCAGAATCACATACACTATACACTATAACCCACTTTACACTCTGAAAGGTTAAAGCTTTAGTGCATAACTTTTTTTGATATTAATGAACGTCCGTTACATTCAAGCCGTTGACAAATGAGTTGATATAAAGCTAATTGAGACTTAACATGAATCCAACATATTATATTAGCAAGCAAAAAATCCCCATTGCTAACTGGCCCATAGGTAAGGTAGTCTCTAAGGCCACGCACATACACGGTTCACTGGGCTAAATGTACAGTATGTTTAACATTCAAACATGATTTATAAAATCATGGCAACAATTAGTAGGCTATTTCAATAGCTTAGTATCCTATGCAAAAAACGTATAAAGGCTTTAGGTGGCCCTACACGTTACTGTAGGCCCAGTTCATTATGCAACTTCATTTTATACAATATATGGAGTAGGGGGTCCCTGCTCCATCTCTCTTTTAGTTAAGGGGTTCTTGGCTAAAAAAACAACAACCGTTGAAGACCCCTGATCTAAAGTCTAATTTCAGTCGCTGTTACTTTTCTGTAGGACCTGGGAACCATTGGACCGTCCTACGACGCGCAGAAACAGACCACTGCTGCTCCCACTGCTGCTGGGCTCAACGGTAAGCATAGAAAAACTCAGTCTGAACTGAAAAAATCCATATACAGTACAGTCCAAAAGTTTGGACACACCTTCTAATTCAATGTGTTTCTTTATTTTCATGACTATTTACATTGTAGATTCTCACTGAAGGCATCAAAACTATGAATGAACACATATGGAATTATGTACTTAACAAAAAAGTGTGAAATAACTGAAAACATGTCTTATATTTTAGATTCTTCAAAGTAGCCACCCTTTGCTTTTTTGATAACTCTGCAAACCCTTGGTGTTCTCTCAATGAGCTTCATGAGGTAGTCACCTGAAATGGTTTTACCTTCACAGGTGTGCTTTGTCAGGGTTAATTAGTGGATTTTTTTCCCTTATTAATAAAAAAGCAAAGGGTGGCTACTTTGAAGAATCTAAAATATAAGACATGTTTTCAGTTATTTCACACCTTTTTGTTAAGTACATAATTCCATATGTGTTCATTCATAGTTTTGATGCCTTCAGTGAGAATCTACAATGTAAATAGTCATGAAAATAAAAAGGAAACTCATTGAATGAGAAGGTGTGTCCAAACTTTTGGCCTGTACTGTACATTTGACCTGTAACACAGATAAAAAAAAATGAAGTTGCACCATTCAGTATCAAAAGAGGGGCTGGGATGTATCACATCACTGGCCACTTTAAACTCCCCCGAAGCTGAGAGTGAGACGTACTAAATGTGGTGACCATGGCGATTTTGTGCATTGTGTTCCAGGTGGATCTTCTTTCTCAGGTGACTATGTGGTATTTTGGCCTCTGGAGCTGATGCGTGTGCTTTATGTGTCCTGTAACCCTCTGGATAGAAGTTGGCCCTGAGGTTTCTCAATGAGCATCTCGTGGGCAACTTCATCCACGTCCAGTTTTAACCCCCCCCTCTCTGTGTGCTCTCTGCATCCGTTTGGTTCTGCTCCTGCTTCTCTCCCTAAAGCTTTGCCTCCTTTAAGGGCTGGGCGATATGGAGGAAATCAGATATTACGATTTTCTCGACCAAAACGCCTCCATGTCGATATTGCGGCGATATTGTAGGGTTGGCTATTGGTGCTTTTACTAAATATTGTACCAATGAGTTTTTCGGTAATAACTTAATGACCGAGTGGTTAAAGGCAAATAAAAGAACAGCTAGAACCGTCTGGGAAGTTCAGAAAATGGCATCATTTTACCGTAAAGCAGCCTGTAAAACCAGGGAAAGACTGGCACACTTTTGCCATATTATGATGTAACAATATCCAAAATTATATTGTCCCAGATATCGATATAATATCGATATATTGCCCAGCCCTACCTCCTTTTTGATCGGTGAACATACCCTTCCTCGTTTCTGGCTTGCTGCTTATAGGTTCTGAAATTGAAAATAAAAAATCTCCTCACTGAATGACACTCAGTACCGCAACATATGTGATATCGGAGTGCTTTTCTTGATTTGCTATTGGCTTTCTTCCAATGCTAATTAGCCTTACCCTCGCTCTTCCTTCTCCTTCATTCATAATGTTCGGGTCAGATCCATTGGCCACATGCTAATTGAATTATTTTAGGTATGAGTTTAAAGTAAAAGTGCAAAACTAGTCCTGAGACTTCCCTTTGCCTGCTGTCTGTAGTTGGTAAGCATAATTGTAATTTTGGAGATTATGAAGTGAGTTGAAAAAACCACCAGGAATCCCATTTTAAAAATAGCTTCACATTACGTTAATGCATTTGTTTAAACGGGACAGTTAGTCAGACAATAGCTCAATAACCGAAGACTGTCTCTCCGATGTATGTGGAACTACTTTCTTTACCACATGAATATGTTTAGTGGAATATCTTCGGGTGTTAATATCTGAGCTAGCTGACTCATCGTGGTTTTACGTACAAAATAAAGAAACCGACACAATCATTAGAGCCTTAAAAATGAAAAATATAAGTGCTGTTTTGTGCAGCCAGTGCTTTTCTTTTGTGAGTTATTGCTAAACACGTACCGATTGATTAGTCCTTTTTTTTGTGTGAAGGAATAACAGCATTTTTTTTCTTGGTGCCTACTTCATATTTACGATGCCACATTCCCCTGGGAGGAAGTAAAGAATCTGATCCCATCATCTGGTCGCCTAACGTCAGTGTTTGTTAGCAAGAGAACGATGTTGGTCACGTTGAAGAGGCTGATAGCCACGCTGACTAATCCCTGTGTGTGTGTGTGTGTGTGTGTGTGTGTGTGTGTGTGTGTGTGTGTGTGTGTGTGTGTGTGTGTGTGTGTGTGTGTGTGTGTGTGTGTGTGTGTGTGTGTGTGTGTGTGTGCGTGCGCGCGCCGGAGTGTAATCTGTCTTGTGTTGTTTTGAAGGTGCTTTGGCCCCTGGCCCAGGAAAAGGAAGAGGGGCCAAACGCAAGCAGCAGCAGCAACAGGAGGGCACTGCTGCAGGAGCTACTAAGAGAACCCGAAGGTATAGACCCAATCACAATGTTTGTTTCTACAATAACGTCCGGGCATAAAACTGTCCCTGTGTGTGTAACAAGCATAGTGTGTGCACACTGTGCGCAAGCCTAGGTGCATTTTACTGATTTGCTGTTAAACTAAAAATTAAATGCTGCGTTATTGACTTTAGACCATGTTTTTGTTGGTCAATGGCGCGATCGCTTCCCGCTGCCTCAAGATAGCAATACTCCCAGAATGCACCTCTTTTCTTTGGATTTTTTTCTTACAAGCATAGTGTAGACAGTGTTTCTCAAATGGCAGTACTTTGGAGGACTGCAGGGGGTACGTGTCTTCCTAGCGGTAATTTGGAGTACTGCAGGGGGTATGTGAGATTTCTTTTAATGTTCCTTCAAAACATATCAGTCGTGCAAAAGTAATTATACACTATAGTTATAAATGGATTTAGTTATTGTAAACATTTAAAGGTCCCATGGCATGAAAATGTCACTTTATGAGGTTTTTTAACATTAATATGAGTTCCCCCAGCCTGCCTATGGTCCCCCAGTGGCTAGAAATGATGATAGGTGTAAACCGAGCCCTGGGTATCCTATTCTGCCTTTGAGAAAATGAAAGCTCAGATGGACCAATCCGGAATCTTCTCCTTATGAGGTCATAAGGAGCAAGGTTACCTCCCCTTTCTCTGCTTTGCCCCCCCAGAGAATTTGGCCCACCCATGAGAGAGAGTGAGAGAGACATCATGGCTTTCAAACAAGCAAAGTGGCAGTTGGTCAGATACAGCATTAGGAGACCACTAAGGTTTATATAAAAGAGACTTCAGATACAGTATTAGGGGACCACTAAGGTCTATATAAAAGAGACTTCAGATACAGTATTAGGGGACCACTAAGGTCTATATAAAAGAGACTTCAGATACAGTATTAGGGGACCACTAAGGTCTATATAAAAGAGACTTCAGATACAGTATTAGGGGACCACTAAGGCCTATATAAAAGAGACTTCAGATACAGTATTAGGGGACCACTAAGGTCTATATAAAAGAGACTTCAGATACAGTATTAGGGGACCACTAAGGTCTATATAAAAGAGACTTCAGATACAGTATTAGGGGACCACTAAGGTCTATATAAAAGAGACTTCAGATACAGTATTAGGGGACCACTAAGGTCTATATAAAAGAGACTTCAGATACAGCATTAGGAGACCACTAAGGTTTATATAAAAGAGGTTTCAGATACAGTATTAGGGGACCACTAAGGTCTATATAAAAGAGACTTCAGATACAGCATTAGGAGACCACTAAGGTTTATATAAAAGAGGTTTCAGATACAGTATTAGGGGACCACTAAGGTCTATATAAAAGAGGCTTCAGATACAGCATTAGGAGACCACTAAGGTTTATATAAAAGAGGTTTCAGATACAGTATTAGGGGACCACTAAGGTCTATATAAAAGAGACTTCAGATACAGTATTAGGGGACCACTAAGGTCTATATAAAAGAGACTTCAGATACAGTATTAGGGGACCACTAAGGTCTATATAAAAGAGACTTCAGAGACAGTATTAGGGGACCACTAAGGCCTATATAAAAGAGACTTCAGATACAGTATTAGGGGACCACTAAGGTCTATATAAAAGAGACTTCAGATACAGTATTAGGGGACCACTAAGGTCTATATAAAAGAGACTTCAGATACAGTATTAGGGGACCACTAAGGTCTATATAAAAGAGAGGTCTTCAGATACAGTATTAGGGGACCACTAAGGTCTATATAAAAGAGACTTCAGATACAGTATTAGGGGACCACTAAGGTCTATATAAAAGAGACTTCAGATACAGTATTAGGGGACCACTAAGGTCTATATAAAAGAGACTTCAGAAACAGTATTAGGGGACCACTAAGGTCTATATAAAAGAGACTTCAGATACAGTATTAGGGGACCACTAAGGCCTATATAAAAGAGACTTCAGATACAGTATTAGGGGACCACTAAGGTCTATATAAAAGAGACTTCAGATACAGTATTAGGGGACCACTAAGGTCTATATAAAAGAGACTTCAGATACAGTATTAGGGGACCACTAAGGTTTATATAAAAGAGGTTTCAGATACAGTATTAGGGGACCACTAAGGTCTATATAAAAGAGGCTTCAGATACAGCATTAGGAGACCACTAAGGTTTATATAAAAGAGGTTTCAGATACAGTATTAGGGGACCACTAAGGTCTATATAAAAGAGACTTCAGATACAGTATTAGGGGACCACTAAGGTCTATATAAAAGAGACTTCAGATACAGTATTAGGGGACCACTAAGGTCTATATAAAAGAGACTTCAGATACAGTATTAGGGGGACCACTAAGGCCTATATAAAAGAGACTTCAGATACAGTATTAGGGGACCACTAAGGTCTATATAAAAGAGACTTCAGATACAGTATTAGGGGACCACTAAGGTCTATATAAAAGAGACTTCAGATACAGTATTAGGGGACCACTAAGGTCTATATAAAAGAGACTTCAGATACAGTATTAGGGGACCACTAAGGTCTATATAAAAGAGACTTCAGATACAGTATTAGGGGACCACTAAGGTCTATATAAAAGAGACTTCAGAAACAGTATTAGGGGACCACTAAGGTCTATATAAAAGAGACTTCAGATACAGTATTAGGGGACCACTAAGGTCTATATAAAAGAGACTTCAGATACAGTATTAGGGGACCACTAAGGTCTATATAAAAGAGACTTCAGATACAGTATTAGGGGACCACTAAGGTCTATATAAAAGAGACTTCAGATACAGTATTAGGGGACCACTAAGGTCTATATAAAAGAGACTTCAGATACAGTATTAGGGGACCACTAAGGTCTATATAAAAGAGACTTCAGATACAGTATTAGGGGACCACTAAGGTCTATATAAAAGAGACTTCAGATACAGTATTAGGGGACCACTAAGGTCTATATAAAAGAGACTTCAGAAACAGTATTAGGGGACCACTAAGGTCTATATAAAAGAGACTTCAGATACAGTATTAGGGGACCACTAAGGTCTATATAAAAGAGACTTCAGATACAGTATTAGGGGACCACTAAGTTCTATATAAAAGAGACTTCAGAAACAGTATTAGGGGACCACTAAGGTCTATATAAAAGAGACTTCAGATACAGTATTAGGGGACCACTAAGGTCTATATAAAAGAGACTTCAGATACAGTATTAGGGGACCACTAAGGTCTATATAAGAGACTTCAGATACAGTATTAGGGGACCACTAAGGTCTATATAAAAGAGACTTCAGATACAGTATTAGGGGACCACTAAGGTCTATATAAAAGAGACTTCAGATACAGTATTAGGGGACCACTAAGGTCTATATAAAAGCATCCAAAGAGCACCATGTCATGGCACCTTTTAAAGTATAGCATGTGAGTGTTTCAGTTTAAGTGCCTCTTTTTAAAGCAAGGCATTGTTTGTCTACCAAAATAGTTTTGTGCAGTTTAGCCCGGTGGTACTAACATATTTCAAATTGGGTCCATTATTGGAAAAGGTTTGAGAACCACTGGTATAGTGTATCACCAGAGTCTTCCTTTTTAAATAAACGACGAATCAAATCAAACGTGTGCTCCTCTTCCTCCCTCGTGGCAGCGATCCCCTGTTCTCGGCCCAGCGCCTTCCTCCTCACGGTTACCCGCTGGAGCACCCATTCAACAAAGACGGGTACCGCTACATCCTGGCCGAGCCAGATCCTCACGCTCCAGACCCGGAGAAGCTTGAACTGGACTGCTGGGCCGGCAAACCCATCCCTGGGGATCTGTACAGGGCCTGTCTGTATGAGAGGGTGCTGCTGGCTTTACATGACAGAGGTACTGAAAAGTCCAAACTCAGAAAAATAACCCAATTATCTCTATTAATTATGTTTTCACACTATGTAAAGAAATAAATTAATTATCAAGTGGCGCAATAAACCCATTGCGAAAGACACTCAGATATTTTTGGTTAGTTGAAGGAAAATATCAGTAGAAAACTGCACTTTAAAATGTAACTCATTCATTTTGTATTATTCAATGTTCAATTTGTTCCATAAAATCTTTTTGAAATGATTTCCTTTCATTAGTTTTAAATCCAACACGCAATTTGTTGAATTTTAGCAGAATACTGAAAGCAGCAGAACTGAGTATACTTCGATATCTGTTATAAGTTATTGCAGGTAATAATGTTATCGCGATATTCAACAACGATGTCGCATATTTTCCTCCTGTCGTACAGCCCTAATGTGTGTTTGTGTTGCAGCGCCGCAGCTGAAGATCTCGGACGACCGTCTGACGGTGACCGGGGAGAAGGGCTACTCCATGGTGCGAGCCTCCCACGGGATCCGGAAGGGCTCCTGGTACTTTGAGGTTACCGTTGAGGAAATGCCTCCAGAGACGGCCGCCAGGCTCGGCTGGTCGCAACCGCTCGGTCAGTGGGGCTTCCTTCTCGTTTTTTTTTGTTGTTGGCAAATTTCTTTCAAGTTTTTTCATCTGTGAAAAGCGGTGAGATTAAGGGGCTTTCAGACTGATCTCATGAAGTGGCGTATGTACGACACGCCACTTCGTATGCCATTTAGGCGTGTTATCAAGATGCATAATCGCTTTTTAGCGTGTTTATCTAGGCAAATCGCCCGCCATTGACCCACATTACGAGTGAATTTCCACCAAAGCGAGTAGTATAAAGTAGTGATGTTCCGATACCGATACTGGTATCGGTATCTGGTACTGATACTGGTATCGGTATCGGCTCCGATACTGCCTAAAACGCTGGTATCGGTATCGGGAAGTACTGGAGTTTATGCACCGATCCGGTACCATGTAATAAAGCCCTAAAGAAAATCTACATTAAAAGTAGTTTATTTATGTTCTTTTTCCGTTATAACTGACTGTCAAACTGGAGAATAAAAGAAAGTTCTGGGGCATTCAAGGTTTGTGTTTGTTCATGTTTCACAAAGAGTTTAACCTGAGCCAGACTGACAACAAAAATAGAAATCACATCGCACCCGTACAGGAATAGTAGTATACAGCTGTTATACATCATATCACATCCATACAGGTATAGTAGTATACAGCTGTTAAAACATAATGAAATATATGACACTCTGGTATCGGATCGGTACTCGGTATCGGCCGACACGCAAGTTCAGGTATCGGAATCGGTATCGGGAAGCAAAAAAGTGGTATCGGGCCATCTCTAGTATAAAGGGACGTAGGACCACATAAGGAGGATGGGTAAAACGCAGGACTTTCACCAAGGAGAGCCGGGATCGCGATTTTCAGTTTTTTTTTTTTTTTTTTTTTTAAGCCTTTAAGTTTCTTTCCTAAACCCAACCGTTTATTGTTTTCCTAAGCGTGTTTTTGTCATTTTTTTTCCCGTGTTTTTGGCGCTTTTTTGTGTTACTAAAGCCTTTCCCTGTGTTCTTTAACCCTTTTTTCTTTTTTTTTTACACGCGTGACGTTCTCGCGATAGTACGTCACGTTCTCGCATACCCACGTGGTGGGTATGTTTACATTTGCTGTATACAGCGTAGACATACAAGTGGATAGCTGAAAACTTACTTACAGGCAGCACGGTGGCTCAGTGGTTAGCACTTCTGACTCACAGCAAGAAGGTTCTGGGTTCGAACCCAGGTCATCTTAGGCCTTTCTGTGTGGAGTTTGAGTTTGCGTGGGTTTCCTCCGGGTGCTCCGGTTTCTTCCAACCATAAAGACATGCATGCTAGGCAACTAGGACTACAGTTGAAAATTAGCCGACTGGCTAACATTGGCGCATTTACAGAAATGTTCATTAATGTGCATTTTCATAAAAAAATAAAATTAAAATGCGTACAGATACAGCTTTAGGAAAGTGGCGTGTATGTTTACGCCACGTTAGGGGCTTTTCACACCTACCTCGTTTTGGTCCGGACTTCCTGACTTTTCAGTTTGGTCCGGAACCAAAATTCCAGGTGTGAAACTTCCACCGGACCACGGTCAGGACCCAATGGTTGAAATCCAAAAGAGGCAGTCTCGCTCTGGATCATACTGAACCACGGTCCGGTTTGTTTCTAGTGTTAAAACATTTTTTTGGATGGTCCGGACATAACTGCAGTGTGAAACCAAAACTTACTGGATCAAATGCAAAAACATCAGCCTTGGATTGGACCTTGGTTCGGACTTTCGGGTGGGAAAGTCCCCTAAAAAAAAAAATTCCATTTTTATTTTCATTTGTGAAAAGCGGCGAGATAAAAAAAATAAAATAAAAATCAGGCACATTTTTTCAGCTTTTTCCTGCTTCCAACATTAGCTACATGATTGCTGGATATAAGCCAGACACTGTCGTATGATGTTGCTGTGAGCTGTAGCCTACATTCACCACTTCTAAACCGAGGCAGAACATAACCTAATCTCGGAGATCATTCCTTCACAGCGCTGTGCAACGCGAGAAAATTAAGTCTTCTGCTAACTTACAAAACTATTGTCGCCAAAATACCCCCACGAATCAAATCCCTTACTTTACCGTCAGCCGTCAAGCCACTAAACCTAACACCTCTGCTGAAGTGTTTAATTTGTTAACTATCATACGACACAAGACAACGTCTCTCTCTCTCTCTATCTCTATCTCTCTCTCTCTATCTCTATACACACACACACACACACACACACACACACACACACACACACACACACACACACACACACTCACTCACTAACAGTCTGGTGGTTGATTAAAGCAGACAGGTGCACCACTACCCCATGTTGTGTTCTAAATAGGACATGACTAAGTAGTCATGTTTTCTTCCAGGAGAGTGTTAATTTCTTCATGCTCTCTAAACACAAGCGACCCATATATTGTGTGCTAGCTTACTGTTACGTGTTTCTTTTTGCTAGATATGTATTGTGATCAGGCCCAATCTGCCGTTATCCCGGTGTAAAAAAAAACACTTATTTATTCTTAAGGCCTGGCAGCATATTTTTCTTGAAATTTTTTTTTCTAGATGTTTTTTTCCTTTTTTATGTCGCAGGAAACCTGCAGGCACCTCTGGGTTACGACAAGTTCAGCTACTCGTGGCGCAGCAAGAAGGGCACGCGGTTCCACCAGTCGATAGGGAAGCATTACTCCTCTAGCTACGGTCAGGGAGACACGCTGGGCTTCTTCATCGAGCTGCCCGACGCCACGGAGACTGCCAAGGCTCTGCCGGACACCTACAAGGACAAGGTAACACCCGACACGCAATGAGAACTACCCGGACTCAGCACGCTGCTTTAGGCCGCGTTCGGACTGCTTTCTTTGGCGGACACGGCAAAAACACACTGTAGGTCTTTCTATCGATTTTGAATGGGTGTAGTGCGTTTTTAGGCTGCGGCTGGGTTGGTACCGGGCTCTTTTGGAGAAACGCAACCCCACGTCAAGCTGCGATGGCCAATCATGTAACCAGACCTCAGACTTGTCGGTGTGTTTTGCGGCAGTGTGAGAGTCCTGTACAGGATACAGGAAACATCGCTGCCACAAGAACGTTTTAAAACGCCAAACACAAGCACTGGACTGCCCGGGAGTTTGTGTAACAGCTGAATGTTTCCTGCAACAACAAAGCACTCGCTACTAGGGCTGTCCCAAACGATTACTTTTTAAACGATTTAATCTGGCGATTATTTTTTTCCGATGAGTCGACTAATCTAACGACTAATTTTTCAATTAATTTTTCAATCAGCGATTATTTTCCCATTTTTGCTCAGTTATTAACAATTTGCACAAAACAAATTTCAATAAGGTTCAAATCTCTATTTATTAAAATTGTTTGCAGTGCAACCTGAAGCCAGATGTAGTTATCAATCAACCACAAAATAAAGTCACTTTCAGCAGTGAAATAAAAACTTTAAGTAAACCGAGCAAGTGCAGAAAGAGTGGAGTATGAGAGATTAACCTGTATTTGCTTGTTTTAACAGTCGGTAAAATAATGAATAAGCTCTTGTTTAACATCGAAGCTCTTCTCCCTTTAATTTAACTTTTAATAATTAGTATCTTAAAGACTGGTTAAGCACTGTAGGGAGGAGAAGTTGGACAGTTTTTTTTTTGTCTCGTTCCAGTGATTGGCACACCTGGGTGATGGCGTCTGATATGCGTTAGCATGTTAAATGTATTTCCACTCACATACCCGACAACTGCTGAACAACGCCGACGCACAGTCCTCGTCTTATCCACCACTCTCTCGCATTGGGGGGGGCGGGGGGTTAAAAAACACAACAGGACGTCACTCAAACGGGCCGTTGTTTTGACCCCTCCCCGGCAACCTGCGGCAAATTGCTGCATCACCTTTTTTGGTCTGAATGCCCACATATTCTGATATACTAAATCTGCTCTTTTCAGGCACTAATCAAGTTCAAGAGCTACCTGTACTTTGAGGAAAAGGACTATGTCGACAAAGCAGAGAAAAGCCTGAAGTCGATGAGCTCCAGCAAAGTGAGAAGTCCTCTTTAGAAATAAAATCGAGTCAGAAGCCCTGGCGCTGTTTGCTGCCGTTAACGCGTAGGTCCCGTTTGTTTTTGTTTCTTTTTCCAGATGATATTCTATAAAAACGGAGTGAGCCAAGGTGTAGCCTTTGAAAACCTGTTTGAAGGCATGTACTTCCCCGCCATCTCACTCTACAAGAGCTGCACGGTCAGTACGCGTCTTGTGTTGGCGAGTTTTCAGCCGCTGCTTAGTTGATCTTTTTTAAGTTTGCTAAACTTTACCCTCTCTCTCTCTCTCTCTCTCTCTCTCTCTCTCTCTCTCTCTCTCTCTCTCTCTCTCTCTCTCTCTCTCTCTCTCTCTCTCTCTCTCTCTCTCTCCTTCTCTCCTTTCAGGTGTCTGTTAACTTTGGGCCGCATTTCAAACACCCTCCAAAGGATCTGAAGTACCAGCCGGTGAGAGCTTCAGTAATCCGAATCCAAATTGACTTTATAAAGCACATTTAAAAACACCAGTTGACCCAAAGTGCTGTACAATCGGAGAATAAAAATACATAGAAAGAACACAAAAACCGCACAGGGTTGTCGTCCTCCTGAGTTTGGGGGCTACAACGGCAAGGCACAGTCAAGTCAATTTATTTATTGAGCACTTTTAAAACCAACCTAGGCTGAACAAAGTGCTGTACAAAGTTATGTTTTAAAAACAATATAAAATTATAGACACAATGAACATCATACAAACAACACACTTCTATACAATTGTCCCTAAACTAAATCATACGCCAAAGAATAAAAATGTGTTTTTAAGACGAGATTAAAGATCTCGGTAGGAGATCTGATATGAATGGGAAGTTTGTTCCAGAGTCTGGGGGCCACAACGTAGAAGGCACGATCCCTCTTTGTTTTCATCCCAGACTGTGGAAGAGCTAATATAAAAGCAACTGATTAGACCATCTTAGGTTCCTGGAGGAGTGGTGTAGGATAAGGAGATCAGCAATATAGAAAGGGGCCAATCCATGTAATTCCTCAAAAACAAGTAACGTTACCTTAAAAGGGATTCTATATTTGACCGGTAACCAGTGAAGAGAAGCCAATATCGGGGAGATGTGATCCCTCCTTCTGGTACCAGTCAACAATCTAGCAGACGCATTCTGGACGAGCTGCAGGCGTGGTAAAGATGACTGGCAAATCCCAGAATACAAGGAAGACGAGACGGAATAAGATAACAGTACATACAGTAATAACAGTCTCCAAGTCCTTACAACAGAAGGAAGGATTTTAGTTTAGCAATAGTCCCGAGATGAAAGTCTGCCCGGTGCTTCAGGACCACAAGGAGAATAAGGGCCCAATTTCCACGGTCTAAGCGCACAGGGTGAAGCGTCTGGAGCAGGTGTGTTTAGGGCGTGTCCAAATCCACTTTTGCTAGTTTAATGGCGGACAAAAAAGGGTCTGTGCACCTGATCCTGGTTCTAAATGGTTGTACTTAGTTATCTTCATTAATTCAGAGGTGTGTTTTGGGCGTAACATGCAATCAACCAATCAGAGATCATCTCCCATTCCCTTTAAAAGCCAGGCGCGTTTGGACCTTGGAGCATTGCTGTTATGATGGAGGATTTGCACTGTAATATTTTTAGTTTTTGTAGTCTTCTGCGTGTGTGTGTGTAACAAGCATAGTGTGTGCGTGGTGTGCACGAGCCTAGGAGCATTTTACTAATGCTCTGTTAAAATAACAATGAAATGCTGCGTTAGACCAGGTTTTTGTTGGTCAATGGCGCGATCACTTCCCCGCTGCCTCAAGATAGCAATATACCCAGAATGCACCTGAACACACCTCCCTGTAAGACCAGCACGCCCAGAATGCACCTGAACACACCTCCCTGTAAGACCAGCACGCCCAGAATGCACCTGAACACACCTCCCTGTAAGACGGGCACGCCCCCCCAGAATGCACCTGAACACACCTCCCTGTAAGACCAGCACGCCCAGAATGCACCTGAACACACCTCCCTGTAACACCAGCACGCCCATGGGCGCACAGATGGGCGCTGGACGGGAAATTGACAACTGCGTCTGTCTTAAACTAGCAAAGACACTTGCGTCTGGCTTTGCGCCCTTAGAGTTACATCCTTACAGACTTCACGCTAAAGTCCACTGAGCTGTTTGTTTGATCAATCTTCTTTGTGTTTTTTGTTCTCTTCTTTTCTCCTCCCTCTCAGATGAGCGACATGGGCTGGGGAGCTGTGATCGAACACACGCTGGCTGACATGCTGTACCACGTGGAGACGGACGTGGACGGACGACGCAGCCCTCCGTACGAAGGATGAACACGGCTCGAATTCAGTACGCCCTCGCACCCCCCCAGTCAAAAACATCTTCAGACAGTAAAAATAAAAGCACCACACGCTGCAGCAAACTGTCACTCAAAGAAACCGTGGCTGATTTCCTCCCTTGCGGTTTTAAGTTTTGCAAGACGGGAAGTTAAAACGTAAAAAAAAAAAATACGCTGTTAAAAAATGATTCCACCAAGATAATAACGGTAATGATAATAATCAACTTACTTTTGGTGCTCCGCTTTAAGAAATATCAACATTTTGAAGTTGTAGTCTTGCTGTAGAGAGATCTCAGCAGGGCATCCTGTTGAACAGCTGATGTTCTGCATGTTGTTGCAGCCAAACAGACCCACTTCCATGTGTCGCACACCTTCTGTAGACAAGAGCCCGTCCTGCAGTCTTTGGTGCGTTCAGTTTTTTTTTTTTTTTCTGCTAATTTTGTTTGTTTTAAAATGTGTGTCAGTTACTTACTGTTTTATACTCTGGGTAGATAAATAAAAATGAAATGCTACATGGAAAAAGTTGAGCTCATTAATGAATTCAGATGGAGATAATGCAGATAAATTAGTGCTCTGCATTTCCTTCACTGGCACACATCTTGCATCTTTTTCCATAGCTTGCAGATATTCTGCGTAAGCTCACCTTTGGGGATACTGTGTGTTTACCAAGATGCCAAATACAAGAGGTGCATCTCATGACCCTTAAATTGTCTAGGATTGGACATCGAGAACCGATTCCTACTTGGAATCGTTTCAAAAGTTTTATTTCCAGTTTGCGGAAAATATTTTTCAATACTCATCTGGATTGAAGCAGCAAACATTCAGTGTAAGAATAAAAAAATGACATAACATTATTTAGAATACGTTTATTTGATTCACAGCTGCTACATGTGGTGTTTTGACCTCGACAAACCAACTGCATTTTACCGCAAACTTTCGACTAGTTAACTTTCTAAAGCGGGCGCAATGCCTTGGTTGGTAAGAGTCGGCTCGGTGATTGTGAACGTGTGATTGTGTAAAGGTGTTCACGAGATAGATACCAACCTCTTGTGAACTTGTGAATTTGACCAGCCGTCTTCTCTCCTTGATGGAGACAGACGCTGTGTGCACGGTGGGCTCGATGGTGTTTTAAGCCCCCAACGTCTCCTTACAGGCAGCTAACCCTCGCCTTAACCCTAACGATAACCATAGACAGTATATAAACGACTATAACCTAGGGCCGGGAAAAAAAATCGATTTGATTTAAAAATCGAGTTGGTAGGTCAAATCGATTCATATTTTCAAAAAAATAGATTTTTTTTAATCCAAATACAGTATAAATAATTTGGATGTTTAACAATCTTTGTTGCACACTGCACAGTGACCTTTCACTTAGAGAAAGGGTTTGCCTTTGCAATTTTGTTTATGTTGATGCACTTTAATTAAATACGATAAATATATATTTTTAAAATATATTTACAGTTCGCAGCTCGTTTAAATGGAAGGGGGGAATCGAATCGTAAATCGAGTTTTTTATAAAAAAATCGTAGATTATTTTAGGGAAACAAATCGCCCAGCTCTACTATAACCATTGCCGAGCTGCCTGGAAGACGACATTGGGGGCTAAAAACACCAAAGTGTGTGTGTGTGTGTGTGTGTGTGTGTGTGTGTGTGTGTGAGTGAGAGTGTGAGAGTGTGAGTGTCTCGCAAGTGACAGAGAGCCGGAGGAGAGCAGGGAAAGGAAGTGCAGAAGAACGTGTTTTAAATAGCGTTTAAAAAAAAAAATATATTTAATATCAAAAGCCAATGTGCGGCGGCCGGCGCACCGCCACGCATTAGTCTACGTGTGGGAAACACTGGAACCATTTTAACTCCACCCCTCAACGAATCAGAATCGAGAAGAACCGGAATCGAAAGGAAGAATCAGAATTGTTCAAATCCAAACCATGCCCAACCCTAAAATTGCCTCCTCGACTCCTCCACTTGCCTCCCTTCCTCGCATCTTATTCCCTCTCAACGGGAGAGACGCAAAGAAATCATGAAAGGAAAGAGAGAGAGATGAGACGTCCTTTCCTCCTGTAGCATCACATGAATACGTCAGCTGTTTGGGCGGAGTTAGCGACTCCTTCAGCTGCACGGCTTCCAGGAAGGCTGCTCTCGTGTACCCTCGCTCATGGCTCCTCGATGATCCCTCCTCGATGCTCGCTCCTCGGGGCCAAAATAAGACCTTTTAGAGACGGCCTTCACCGAGGAGGGACGGCACTTCCAGCGGTTATGACATGCACCTAAGATGTACCGTTTTTTCGACACAGAAGTCATCCATGCCGGCCTTTTTACTGGCGTGCTGTGACCCCCTACTGGTGATCGCCAGTAACTGCTAATGGACGATATGAAAATACAAACCAATCGCCCACCCCTAATCTGTGTGAACATGAATTGTAAAAGGGTTTTATCTTTTTTATTTGTGATGTTTTAGGGGCCCCAAAAAAGGTGAATAAGGTGAATTTTTATAAAGAAGGAAAAGCAAAAAGTCAAATAAACCAAACTTAATATTTCGTAGCAGAAATATCTGCCTTTCCTATCTGTTCATTTAATCTGAATAACACTCTGGCTAGATTTAAAAAGAAGAAAAAAGAAAACCGATTTAGTTAGCCATTTCAGCTAAAACAGTGCAACTGGTGAAATTAGTTTTAATGCCGTGAAGTAGCGTCACACTGTGTGACGTGCTACTAAATTCAAGTACTTAACAAAACGTCACAGACGTAATCAGATTTTAAAAATGCATATGTCGCTGCCTGTTATACATGGTTGTGTTTTTTCTTTTTTCATCTAAAAAGAAATAAAAAAGCAAGTGCTTATATAGTCAGTCCTTCCAGAAAAATGCGGATTTTTTTTTGTGATTGTTGCCGGCAAAAATCCTTGATTATGCGGCACATTTTCTTAAAAAAAGCTGATGGAATATGCAGGATATTTATGCAATTTTATGTGATGAAATTGCAGGAACTTGCAAAAACTTTGGTTTGATAAAAAAGTGATTCCCCCGTCCTCAGTGGGTGGTGCTGACCAGGCCGGACTTTGTGTAGCTTTCAGGGGAAATCAAGTTCTGTTTGCTTTCGTCCAACCCATCTGAAGTGTGCTGTTGGAGGAAAGAAATATTCAGCCGTCACATGACAACACACACACACTTTTAGAAACGGTAAGCCAGTGGTGGATAGGAGAAGGGCTGGGTGCCGAATTCATTTCTTTTTAGGCGCCGACCAAATTGCTTCTAAAGTATCGAGTATCAAAAATGCCTCGTCATCCAAAACCCAATTACAATTCCCTAAGGAGTAAATCTCATCAGGGT